>NC_142608.1:12243744-12451071 GCF_041222555.1 Hakea prostrata
AGGCATGAAAAGGAACCCTCATTCCTCCCAACGTCGAGTCAAAGTATAGAGGGAACTCATCCTCTTAATTTGAGCAAACAAGACCATTCATCGGCCTTAGGGATTCTAACCTCAAAAGGATTTCAAAGGTAGTTCTCATCCACTCTGTGTTTAGGACGAAGAAGGCTAGAAAAATACAGAAGCCCTAAATCTTGCTTGAAGCTAGAATGCCTCCTATCTGAGGATGAGAGACTAGTCTCTTCAATTTCAGTTGCCTTCAAAGAATCACCTTCTCGGGCTGGTTCTGACCGCATGCTACCAGAAGCAGAAGAAAGTTCAGGGGATTGGTCAGGAAGGGCACCTTCAAAAGGATTTTCCCTAATCCCAAATTCCTCCCAAAGTTCTCTAGGGCAAATTAAATTCCCATGAGCATTGTGCTTCTTAATTATTTGTCTACCCATGCTTCTCAAAATAAGAAAAGGAAAGGAACAAAGATTGAAAGTACATAAGACAGGAAAGGAAGGCTTTGAAAATCTAGTGCAAAGGAAGGAGCTTCAATAACTTTGCTGAGAAAATTCATAAGCTTCGAAATCACAGTCGCAATAAAAAGGATGAACGAAGGAAGAAGAGGGCTTTATAGTCAGGACGGTCCAAATTGTTTTTAATCAATGGATATCAAGAAGTGATGTTTCAAAATAGCATCATGATGGCAAGCAAACGTGGCATTGTGGGGCATACTTCGAGCAGCGTCCGAATCCTTTCAACTTATGATAGGTTGTCATTTCAATAAATGAATCATTCCAAAAAGCACCCCGACTCATCGAGTTCTCAGTAAATAGACCAAGGCAAGAGGCGTCTAAGAAGTTACTCTTCAAACTTGACACGTGGAGTGCAAATTCGAAGACAAGTGGGCTTATGTTATGCCAAACCAGATTTGAGACTTCCAAACCAAAGTGAACCATATGAACCAGGCTCAATCAGGTTCGGCCTAGTCGCCTACCACACTTAAGTACTTATCGGAACTAAGTATTCAGATTATCTGCTTGGCGATAGATACATTCCAGAAATACTACTTGACAGACTTCTCTACCTTAGTTGTCGGCAAGATTACAATCGGAGACAAAGCACTCCTTATATAGTTGTACGTGCCAAAGCATTAAATTCAGCATTTACTACACCCTACATATGCTTGAGGTCTTGGATATGAGCATACCCGTAGTGCTTCCCGCCTTGTCGGAGTCGAAACAAGACATGTCACATCTGGTGTCAGCTTTTGCAAAGGTCTATACTGATCTTGTGAAGCGCACCTAAAGCATGCTTCTGTGTTGGCCCCTTTGATGGGATTTGTCAAAGATCTCATATGGTCATTCGATTCCTAGCATCAATCATCTCCATGGTGTTCTTCAACTTAAAATAGGTCACTTAGACCCTCATTTGGTAAGCCAAGTTAAGACAAAATTAACTCTTGCACATATCCAAGAGAACTTCATCTCTTCGGGCATTTACTCCTCCCTAAGAGTAACTATGTTATCCAAAGTCTAACTTAACCATCAAAGGTGACTTCTTGTCCATAGAAGCGGCCCACTTTCACATTTTTCTTTGTTCACAGATCCCTGTTTCAACATGCTTCCTGGTTGAATTGGAGTAGGCAGATTTTGTAGCAACAGATTATGACATCAATGTGAGCATGTGTGCACATATGGTTGAGTTAACTTACGCACTACTATGACCCTCGCTAACAAGGATTTGGGTGGTGGATAGTCCTATACAAGTAAAGATAATGTGATCATGCGAAACTACCTAGTTTGAAGCATGATGTTGAATTCTATTAAGAACTGGCAAGCTAGCTGTTGCAAGTGTATCCCATGGGAAGGCAACAGAACCGAATTATATCAATTGTTACTAGGTGTGCGACTGATTGCTTCCAAAGGCAACTAGAATATGCATCTCTAGGTCTCTTACACATGAGAAGGCTGAGATGGTTGGCATCTCCGGGCACTATTGGACGTAGTTAAGCTAAGATCTACTTAATCTATTGTGAGTAAAACTATACTAGTTGAGACCTAGAGATCCTTTGGCAGGTTTAATTTTCTAACAAAAGGAACATGCATTGCATATACTACGTGATTTTGTTTAATTGCTTGATTGTGTGTATTCTTTATCGTGTTTTCTAACTGTAGTTTTAGAGAAGTTAGATTGCATTGCACATGTATTCCCTCACTAAGCTTGTGTTGGAAAGATTACCCTTCGGAAAATATTTCTGTTTGTGTACGGTGGCAAGTGATACTACATTTGAAACATGCCCCTGGCTGGAATAGGAGACAGAGACACACAATGCTTGCCGTGCATACATATTCCAATTAATTGCACTTATGGACATCATTAAAACCTCCATTTAAGACACCTTAAGGATTTCTTCTTCAGTTGTCAATGAATATTGGATTCTCTTTATGCTATTGATATTATTAATATTGAGATCTATACAGATGTAATCCTTAAACTATGTCATCCAGACTGTATGATGTGCCATGTAATATACCAATCATACCTTGAACCCAATAGTTCAGGTGGGATGTGACATTTAGTAAGGTGGTTTATTTATATATTGACTATGTTATATACATAGGGATGTTACAGTTTAAATTCCTGACAGTTTAGGCCCTAAACAACCCAAACAAGCTAGACAGTCATAAGGTCTTCTTGTATAGCATCATCACCTCCAACACCATCAATCTTCTTGTAAATAAAAAACTTGGCAGCAAGAACATATAAACAGAACCATACTGTGCTAAACCCAACTAGAACCAAGTAATAGTAGTCAAGGTGTGCTCTGTTAAGATTGTTCACCAACCAAGGTTCTCCATACCTTGAACTGATTGATTGAACAATGGACATAACGACACTGCTCAATAAATTCCCAACTCCAATGATGCTAAGCTTCGCTGCACCTCCCAAGCTGCGCAATCTATCTGGCATCTGATCATAAAAGAGTTCTTGCAATCCAACAATTACAAAGACATCGGAGAGTCCCCAGATCATGTACTGTGGAAGTAACCACCAGATGGCCATTGGAACAGTTACCATAGGTAGATCAACAAGCCCATGGACTCTAGCTATTCTAAGCCTTCTAGCCTCTACTAAAGCTGCTATCACCATTCCAATTATCGAAATAAACAACCCAATTCCAATTCTTTGAAGCACTGTTACTCCAGTTGGTAACCCTGTGAAATTTCTTGCTACCGGCACAAGAATCCGGTCATAAATTGGTATGAAAATTATAATCACAAGGAATGCGGACAACATAAGAGATGCAGGAGGTACGTGAAACTTCGATCCAGTCTTCCGGTTCATTGTACTACCTTGCTTGGTGAAGAAGGTCACAACTTGAGAAAACAACACGGCGTGCATTAAGCAGCTGATGCAAATAGGAATTAAACGCAGAAGAAGCTTTACCTCTTCAACTTGAGTTACTGAGCAAATTCTCCAATTGTTTTTGTACTCACCCAACCTATCGATGTCGTCAACAATGGTTGCCTTGTCCAAGAACCTGCATGCATATTGCAGAATTTTAAGCTGGTTTCTTTACCATATTACCATTTAGAACCATAGTCAGCTGAAACCTAGTTCCTTACCTGAACTGATTAGTAGGATCAAGGTTATGCCCGATACCCTGAACCTTCATGGCTTCATCATAATGACCAAAATCCTTGGCAGGCAAGTTTCGCTTACGGATAGCTGCAACGAACACCTGTGCCACCTGAGTTAAGGGACTTCCACTAGGAACGTGTTTCCTGTACCATTTTCGTCCTAAGAAAAATACAACAACTGCAATTCCCATAGAAACCGCTAAAACCCCAAATCCCAGTGTCCATCCAGCATTGTCTTGGAGATAAAACACCAGGATGCTTGCTACAATTCCACCGCTGCATATACCAAGAAACCACAAGTTGAAGAACGAACTCTTAGCTTTCTTTGCTTCTGGGTTGTCCTGGTCAAATTGATCTGCAGCAAATATCTGCACGCATGGCATGTATCCTGCTTGCCCAATTGCTATAGTGTAAAGAGATAAGAAGAAGAAATGTAGCCGGAATCTTCTCGGAATTATAGAAACTGTTAGGGTTAACATGAGTAGTCCCTATGACCAAAAAAAATACAAAACCATGATGATGATCACTGTATGTTAAATTCTTTTGAAGCTCATACAATATTTTTCAAGTCAATTAATCCACCTTGAAATAGATTAAGGAAGAGAATAGTATGGTGTTGAAACGACCAAAGTATGAATCCGCCATGAAACCTCCAATTAAAGGAAGGAGATATCCAATGCCGTACCAGATGCTCAGGTTCTTGGCAGCCAATGCAGTGGGCTCCTCCAGGACATCAGTTAGGTAGGTGATGAGATTGCCAGACAGACCGGAGTAAGCAAACATCGCCGCAATTTCAAGCCCTTAGAGAACAACAAACATATTAGATCCTCAGAAATACAAGAAGAAATTTTTTATATAGAATAGAATGTTTAAGAACCGGAGACGAAGAAAAAGACTTACAGATGATGAAGATGGCTGATCTCCATCCTCCCTTGGAGAACTTTCTCTGTTGCTGCTTGGAGATTTCTGTTTCCATTCCTGTTTTCTTGATGGTCAAAAGATGAAGAATGAAGATCTGGGAGTGCCCTTAAATTTCAGCATGCAAAACAGAGTAGTTAATGCAGGGCAGGCTTTCATCAGGAGGTGAACGAGCTCCACATGCATGAATTTACTCATCAGATGCTATACGAGCCTTGGCAACACGTGTGTGTTTCTAGAGCTGACTTTACAGGTGGAATTGCAAATGGGACTATGTACAAATTCAGTTGACTTGTAAACTTTAAAGACCATCGAAGAAAATCGACTCAAAGGACACTCTTACATTTTCCAATACGCATTTGATTCCGAGTTGGGATCATCTATCCTCCGAGTTAGGGCATTACATTATTTTCACACTTTTTTTTCATACATTTACAAAAGAGACTCATTTTCTTGGGTTAGATCATTTATCCATATGGAGAGAAAAAATTTCAACTCACATAGTTGGATTCTTGACACCTGTTAAATCTTAAAGTAAAATAATTTTTTAGTAAATTAGTTAAAACGATGATTAATTGGTATTAGGTTTTGTTTTAGTTAATAAAAAAAATCTTATTTTGAAATTAGATACATGTCAAGAATCTGACTATATAAGTTGAAAAATTTACTCTCCATGTAGGTAGAATTTGTAAAGAATATAGATCTTATTAAATGTATAAGGCCAAGGCACTGTATTTAAAGTTACAACAAATACATGAGGAAATACAAGAACACAAAAATATAGTTCATGTACATCTAGGATGACATGTCCCCAACTTTTGGCCAAACATGAAATTATATTAGGCTCTCCAAAACAAGTCTAGAGGCTTTAAAACCTGGCCGTATGATAAAAGGATGGGAACAACCACCAAACATGAGCCAAACTAAAATTGCGAGTCCCTTTAGCAAGCACATTGTTCGACCTACTGACATGACAAAACAAACATGCTAGCACTTACCCAATCAAGCGACTCAATGCACCCATCTAAGGCAGAAATAGCTACTAAGCAATATGAAAAAACTGTGATATGAGAGAGATTTAAAAATAAAGCAACTATCAAGGAGTCTCTAATCGCCTCACAATTTAAGACCGAAGCAAAAAAACCAAAACGAACGAGCCATCACAAAACCACCTCTAGGATCCCAAAGTATACTTCCATGGCCTCTTAGTGTAGAAGACTGATCCCAAACTGTGTCGCAATGGACCTAGTAGCATATCTCCAACTGAGTAGGTGAAGGAAAAAGGGTCTAAGAACCCTGAGCTTGCACATCTTGCAAGTCAACAGAAGAAATAAAGTTAATATATCATCATTTAGTTAAGAAATTGAAACATGGAGCTAGCTAAAGAGGGAATAGCTCCCTGAAAATGAAAGTTACTGCGGGCATTCCATATGAACCAGATTATGGCACTCCATATAGGTGGATCTAATCCAATTGATTGGAGTTACTAAACTTTGAAGTTACAAAATGCACCCAATCCTATAGTGTTTCTCCCAGAAATTCTCTGCTAGCCTTAACATAGATGCCTTCCAACAAGCGGCGGCATGCTCACAATGAAAGAAATTAAAGTAGGTGCTAATGACTCCACATGAGATATACAAAGGAACATACAATATGCTAGTGTAAATTAAAGCAACAAACACAACAATAATGAATCAAGAATTCAACAAACAAACCACAACAGACACACAAGATTTTTAACATGGAAAAACCTTCAAAGGAAAAAACCACGGGACTATTATCAGAGTCCACCCAAACTTCCACTATCACCAAATGATAATAATAATAGACATACAATCAATATTCTAGCTCTAGATAACACTAGAGGAACACAAAATCACAATCACATCTTCAAATAAATGGAAATCTGAAAGAATGGAGAAAAGTCACCAGAGAGGCTTCCCGTGACTATGGTAGAATGATATCCTAACAATTGGATATGAAGAACTAGGTGCCACGACCATTCTCTTCAAATTTCAGCTCATTCCGGCAATATTTCACCGTCGGATTCGCCAAAGAAAACCAGAAATGCCTCTTCTTCTTCTTCCTTGAGCGCTCCCATTTCTGCTCTCTCTTTCTCTTCTTTTCTACTTTTTACTGTTGTGCGGCAGCAGCAGCTCATTCAAAAAAACCCTATTGCCTTTTGTTCCTTTAAAAAAACTTGGGCCCCCATGTGGGTTAATGAGCCAAAACTAACAAATTTCCCCCTCAGTGCCCATGAGGGAGGAAACCACAACTTGACTCCTTACTTGAAATCCATGAGTGCATGTTCCTTGCACATCTCAAACTTCTCTTGAGTAACAATCTTTGTTAATATATCAGAGGCATTCTTATCTGTGTGAATTTTCACAATCTTTAACAACTCATCTTCCACTTCATCACGCAACCAATGATATCTTACATCAATGTGCCATGTGCGAGAGTGATATATAGAGTTCTTGTTTAAGTCTATAGAACTTTGACTGTCACAGTATACCACATACTTGTCTTGCTTCAAACCCAATTCTTGGAGAAATCTTTTCAACCACAACATTTCTTTCCCTACTTCTACAACGACGATGTATTCAACCTCAATTGTAGACAAAGCCACACATTTTTGTAATTTGGACTGCCAAGAGACAACTCCCCTTGCAAAAGTAAACTAATACCCAAAAGTTGACTTTCTACAATCAAGGTTACCCGCCATGTCAGAATCAGTATACCTTCCAAGATTGGATCTGAACCTCCAAAACATAAACACAATTTGGAACTTTCTCTCAAATATCTGAAGATACATTTCACAGCTTCCCAATGATCTCTCCCTGATTATCAAGAAACTTGCTCACAACACTAACCGCCTATGCAATATCTAGTCTAGTGCAAACCATGCATACATAAGACTACCAACTGCAAATGAGTAAGGAATATCTGGCATTGTTTCTCTTTCTTCACTGGTAGATGAACATGACTGCTTATTCAATTCAAAGTGATTGGCGAGAGGCGTGCTTACAGGCTTAGCACCCTGCATGTTAAACCTTACAAGCAGCCGTTCAACATTTTTTTCTTGTGACAACCATAGCTTCCTAGCCTTCCTGTCATGAACAATCTACATGCCCAATATTTGTTTGTCTAGCCCTAAGTCCTTCATATCAAAGCACTTGAATAACTGTTCTTTCAACTTCTTAATCATATATGTATCTTGCCCAATGATCAATGTCATCAACATAAAGGAGAAGAATAATGAAATTATCATCTGGAAAATTTCTAAAGTATACACAAGGATCTGCATGAGTCCTCTTATACCCAATAACCACCATAAGTGAGTCAAACTTCTTGTACCACTACCTTGGTGCTTGCTTCAATCCATAAAGACTTTTCTTTAACTTGCATACCAAGTGCTCCTTCCCTTTGACTTCAAACCCTTCTGATTGCATCATATAAATTTTCTCATTTAAGTCACCATGAAGAAATGCAGTTTTCACATCTAACTGCTCAAGCTCAAGATCCATGCTAGCTGCTAATCTCAAAATGACTTGAATGGATGTCAATTTTACCACTAGAGAGAAGATCTCATCAAAGTCGATGCTCCTCCTCTGTCCGAACCCTTTCACCACCAAACGAGCCTTGTGCTTAACTAGATCCCCAGATGCATCTCTCTTTATCTTATATAACCATTTGTTCTTAAATATTATATGCCTTTAGGAAGTTTTACCAACTCATATGTCACGCCCTCCCAGCCGGTACCCTATCTGGCATACCCGAGAGTGTGATCCACAGCCCGAAGATCAGGTATCGAGTGATCAACCTCCCACATAAACAATAACATAATCATGAACAATCATAATAAAAGTGCGGAAGATAAACCATAGATCCAATAAAGAAAGAATGAATCATAAATGATCGATAATAGATATAATCGGTGTCAACGATAGTAAAGTGAGGCAAAATCCCACCCTACAACCGCGGAAGTAGCTCTAAAGAATAAACTAGACAAAATCTAATCCCGTGCAGTACATTGGGTAACTAAATTGTTCTCCACTTTATAGACAACATCCTTATAGTGTAAATCTCATAAATGGCACAAGGCCTTCCACTCAATGGTCGGACTAAGCATCGTACGGAGCATAACCACTCGCGGGATCTTGAGTATTGTGGTAACCGCAATCACCTTCCTGGAGATATGCCTCTTTGACTTGCGCTTCTTCATGGGACCGTCATAGTACTCGGTACTGCGGATAGTCTAACAAACATTGTACAACAAAGGAATGAGTTTCAAAGAAACTCGGTAGCGGTTAAAATCCATAATAACATAAATGGCCGATTCCGAACAATCATAAATGCAATATGACATGAGACAAGCAATGAATGAATGATCTAACTCTATGTATCTGGTCTCTGTTGGCGGACATGCTTTAAGTCATAGCACCGTACTTCTTTAGGAAAGTCCACTCACATCCTCAACCATTTAAGATATCTTGGATTCTCTCACGGATCATTTCACCGGTCTTGGCAGCCGATTGGTAATGGGTCCTTCATCCCTCGGGACAAACCATGGCAAGGGGTTAAGTCAACACACTCTCTCACAACCATTTGGTATAAGTCTTGGCGCATGTCGGGGTAAAACCTAGCCAAATGCAAGTCTTCTACTTAGTTACATCAAGTCGGATCCGGATACTTCCATTCCTCATCCCCGACGATCCTTTCCGGTATCCTTCACACTAGAGTCTTCATAGTCCCGACTACGGACTCATCAACCCTATTGGTTATCCACATATGGTAACGGGAGCTCTCACGTCCTCTCACGGGTTGGTTACCGGTCTTAGCGCCCGTGAGCCCAAGTCTAACCATATGCAACCCTACCAACAAATGGCCCCCACAATGTGATTCCTGTCCTCTCACGGGTTGGTTACCGGTCTTGAGCCCCCATGAATCCCCATTGCTACCACGGGTCGTTCGGTCTCAATACCCCTCCGATTAGGGTCCGACATACGGACATCCTAGCCAAACACTACTAGACAATCCTAGATATGTCATCCAACGGTTTAGGAAGGTGTCCGGAGGGCATCTCCGGAACATCCCATAATATTCCCGTAGTGTCCAAGGCGAAGTGTCAAAGGACACCTCTCCTTTCCAAACCATATTTAAGCATACACATGCATCAATTCATATCATCACATATATGGTAACTTCATATATGGAAAGAAATCAATAATTACAATCACTTGTATAACATTGGTAAGTAAATCATACATGAATCAATTCAATATGAATAAGTAATGCTCGGTAATCAAAGTTATGCAACGGTAGTATATCCTTGTAAGAATCTAATTTAGGAATCATATCTATGATATTCAAATATAGAAACTAGATTCATGCTATCTATGTAATTAAGGAAATAACCATCCTTACCTTTTATAACTCGCAAGGAATCCTAAGAAATCAAGTAAGATCTTGGAAAACGATGTCCTAAACAAGTATATACAACATATTAGGAAAGATCCCTAACGAGAAAAGATACCAAAACATCCAACACGGACCAATTCGAGTTGCTGTACTCATTGGTCGAGTGGATTGGTCGGTCGGCACGATCGACCAATCGATCGACCAATGCGACGGTAGCCTAAAAAAACAGGTTTTAAGATATGAAATCCGAATTTGGTGGTTCAAAGGGTACTAATCAAGGGGTAAACTACATCAGCGGTATTCCAACATATAGGGTACCTCAAAACACCAATCAAATCAAGATATCAAGATCCAAATTAGGAAACAAAAAGTTACCATAATTAGATCAACCATGGATCTTGATGAATTCGAAATAGAAATCAAAGACAAGAACAATAGGAGGATGGATCATTGCTTCGGGTAATGGTATCATGAAAACATACTTAGATCTTCAAGGAACAAGGCTTAGAAGCATAAATCTAAATTAGGAAATAAAACCTACCATATATGTAACTACCATGCTTCATGAAGAACACATAGTATGGTAGAAGAGAACAACTAGAGATTGATAGATCATGGATCATAGAAAGAAAACACAGTAACTAACTACTAACATGATCAACAAAGAAGATCCAAAGAGATCAGAATTCAAATCGGATGTTTAACAAGATTAGATCATGGTTTGATCATGATTCCTTCAAAAGCTTGCAATGATCATGGTTAAGATCATTGTTCTAGCCTCAAATCCTTAGGATGATCATGAGAACATGTTCGGAGATGTTTGCAACGAGAATGCAGCATCTCTTCTCTGTCTCAACTCAAAAGGAAAGAAAACAAAGATGGAGGAGAAGAAGAGAGGTAGACATACCTTTTGATGCAAAAGAAGAGTTTCGACGAAGATCCGTCAAGAAAACACCAAGGATGCAAGGGAGATGACTTGCGGGGTCTTTGGTTCGTTCCGAGGTTTGGAGGCAGCAAATACGAAGTGGACTCGAGATTGGACTTAAATAGAGCAAGAACAACCTAATTGCCAAAGACAGCACTCATTGGTCGAGTGGATTGGTCGGTGACACGGTCGACCAATCGGTCGACCAATCTTGTGACAAGACCAAAACGGGGAATTGAAGGCCCGATCAAATCCAATCCTAAAGGGGTTTGCACACAAGTCAAGTGACTTACCTAATAGGTAGAAATGCCTTCAAACCAAGATAGAGAGCACTCCAAGTCCATCAACTAATCCGATCTTCATCAAGATTCAGTTTCCAAAAATAGAACTTCCTCATCAACTTTCATGGATTCAAAGCCAGACACCAAGTCCTCTACTGGGATGGCCCAAAGCTGACTTCTTACTTTACTTGGGTCCTTTGGACCTACAAATAAAGGGTTTTTGGGTGGGGTTTTGGGGTGGGTTTTTTTTTTTTTTTTTGTTTTTTTTTTTTGGGTCCCTTTTTTTTTTTTTTTTTTTTTTTTCCCCTCTTTTTTTTTTTTTTTTTTTTTCTTTTTCCGACGCTTTTTGGCCCCCCCTCATCAATAAGAAGAATATACTCAGAACTGGGACACCTTTGTGTTGGTCTACACTCTCTTGTGGACCGCCTCACTTGAGATTCTACAACCTCTTCTTGTGGGGGCTGCTCCCCCTACTCAATATCCTCATTATCCATAGAATCATCTGTCACAATCTCTAGATCATTAAGATTAACATGTTCTTCATGAGTAGGTTCTCCTCCTAAAATAGATATGGAATTTAACATAACATTCTCAACATGAGTAGGCTTCTCAGACTTCTCAAAGTGTGTAATATTTTCAATTTCACGAAATATTACATCCCTACTTCTGAAAGTCTTCTTCTTTCTTCGGCTACATGGATTCTTGCCTTCCAATTAGTTCTGTTCGAGGCCATGCTAGATACTAGGCCTAAGCTATGCATATCCTTTCTCACCACTTCTCTTAAGGTGTCACTATCAGGTTGAAAATGGCTCATGGTTAGATCGTATTCATGGACTTAAACAAAAGTGGGCTAAATGTTATATGAAGAATACATTCACAGGAGGCATATAGAGTACACAAGTGAGTGAAAGTATAAATGCTAACTTGAAGAAATGTACGAAGTCTACTTTGGACATCATTCGGTTTTAAATAGTTTTGATGGAGTATTCAATAATAAACGAGCTAATGAATTGAAATCGGAGTTTGAGGCAAGAAATAAGCTCCCAAGGAACTCATTTCCTCAGACATCATGATTCAAGCAGCAAAAATATACAGTCCTTACATCTTGATGAATTCCACAATGAGTATACATGGGTTGGTTCTTGCTACATAATTTGGAAGGATGAAAATGATAGCTTGCATAAATATATAATTGGTACTTTTGGTTTGGAGGTGGAATTTAGTGTTGAATGTAATCCATCTGAATCATTTGTTCATTGTAGTTGTAGGAAATTCGAGACCTTTGGCATCCTATGTTCTCATGCTTTGAAAATTCTTGAGAGATTAGATATCAAGTTTATTTCAGGAGCATATGTTTTGAATAGATGGACACGTGAAACAAAAAAATATGGTGGTGGAAAATAGTAAAGGAATACAAGTTGAGGAAGATCCTACGTTGGATTCAACACATCGTTATAGGATCCTTTGTCAAAAACTAATAAATATTGTCTCACAAGCATGTAATTTAGTAAATGGATATATATTGGTCAACAATATTGCAAGTGATTTGTGTAGACAGTTGGACAATCTTGTCACACATACCCCAAATACAAATCAAGATGAAGAAACTGATAATATTAATTTGAATATTGGCGAAGGGCTTAAAAAGAAAGAGGGAAAGAAGAAAACGAGCTCTACAACAAGTAAACAATTAAAACCTTGGAATGAAACACAAGCAAAAAGAAGAAGAAGAAAAAAAGCCAAGTGCAACATGTGATATAGTAGTCTGAATAACTCGACGGACTCAAAGAAGTGCAGACAAACCTAAATACATGGATCTACTTCTGGTACTTTCTGCTCATTTTGATTTTCTTAATTTTAACATCTTTGCTTCATTTTTATCATTAACAGTCTGCGGGGTCATTAGATGAGTCGATACGTGGTATATGTTCCTTCCAGAACCTCGTAGTCTAGGTATTGTTTTTCACCTGAAGAAGTATGTGTTGAGATATTGTATTTGAAAAAAAAAATTCACATATTCATGCATAGGTGAATGATGATGATCCATTTGATTTGCAGGCTATCTCCTCCTTTGCACCTACTACTTTAATGGTGGATCCAATTGTTGAACAAAAAACAATCTTGCAAGCTGAAAACAACATTCCAAAGTTTGGTCTAAGTTAGGGTTACTCTATAGTTTTTAATATAAGACATGATTGCAGAATTGGTTGTAAAAATTTTAACATTTGAATTGTAATACTGTTGGTAGGTTTTAATATTCAATTGTTTCACTATCATTGATATTTTACTCTGTTTGGTTTGTAAATCATACATCAGCCCTTGTGCAATTCATACAATTTTTTTGTCTTAGACTTTGACTAACATGTTTTGAAATGTAGGTGAGTCTTTAGCTCAAACTAGGAAGAGCACCTGGGTTTGTTCCTAGGAGATGATGGTTCAAATTCATCAAGACTCATATAATGCTTGCTAAAGACTCTATTTTGTTCCTAGGGGAAAAGACTCTGTTTATGCTATATTAGTTGCTAAAGCTTGAAATAGAAAATGCAAATCTCAGTTCAGCACATCTTTCTTGCATAGCTGACCAATTCAACTCATCATCTCCTCTGTATTTTAGCATTATCTCCTTAGCTGACATTATTGATTGCTTCCTGGTTATATTGTGTTGCTATGCAGAACTAGAAGCTCCAGCAAGATTCAGGCACAAGTCCTGCTTCCCTAGTTGATCAGGCGGAGGTCAAGGCAAGTCAATTCGCTTAGACACGACCAATTGCAAATAAGGTAGCACAGACTAAAATCTCCAAAGATTTTCTGGTCTATACAAATTTGTCATTGAAGATTATTGTGTCTATACAAATCTGTAATTGTAGCTATTAATTTATGTTTCATCTAGTCAAAGTCGTGGAAAAAGTGGTTGACATTGTAAACTTAAGGTCTTTGATGAGATTTTGTTAATGAAGTGTGAAAGTTTTCCTTGTTTGGAGATTGAGTAAATGGATTTAACTTTTGTTAAGACTTAATTTAAACCAACTAAACTGGAAAATCCTTTTCTGTTACCCAGATTCATGAAATCTCCCTTCAAAGATTTTCACAAAGAAGCATGGATTTTCATTTCACAACTAGTGATATGAGGAAGGAACTAGACATTCTCATCTATGTAATTAGCCATTTTTTTTTATTACTTGTCTAATTTAGACAGTACATAAACCATTTTGGCAAATGTGAGAACAATATCCAAAGTAGAATAAATAATTAAATTTAAAATTAGAAAAGAAAGAAAAATATTCTTGAGAGACAACTAAATACAAGCCATGCATGGGAAGCCACCAATCACCTGAACATGAGCCAATGAGTCTCGATGGGCTTGAACCGTCATCTTCTAGGAACAGACCTAGATGCTCGTCCATTTTGAGCTAAAGACTCGCACGGGAAGTTAATAATTAGCTTTAATGTATTTAGGAACAGCAAGTGCAAAACTATGAGATCCATCTAATGCCATGTTATTCAATTGTGTTATTTCAACAAAAATACAGAAAGGGGGGGGGGGAGGGGAAGAAACAAAGGCTTATGAATCAGTATCAAAATCATAGAACTTCTCATCTTGATTTCCTTTATTTCTAGAGCTGGAATAACTAGATGAACTATTTCCAAAATCATATCTCTGTCAAGCAAAGGCAACAATCCGAATACTCCAACTAGTCCTTCTCAAAAAACCTCTTTGCACGAGAGGGAGGCGGGCTACTTTGGTAATCATTATCATAAATGCCTTCATAGTTTACCTCAGCAGTTACATCATTGTAGTAATCTTGCTTCCTGCACCTGAAGACTTCCACATAACAGCGACCCATATTTTGGCGATCCCTCTGTAGAGCACACTCAGCTTGGATGGGACCAGAAAAGACAACATATGCCTCTCCAGAGAATTGCCCACTCTTGTGAACCAGCAACACATCCACGATTTACAAACCTGCAAAGAACTGAAGTCGCCCACTCTTGTTAACCAACAACACATCCACGATTTACCAACCTGCAAAGAACTTGAAGATGTCAATGTTGGTACAATTGAAAGAAAATATTGCCCTTCAATTATCCAAACCCAAAAGAGAAAACATTTCCCACTTAACCCTGTTAATAAAAAATCAAACCCAACCCACGATTTCCGAGATTCTAATTTTCACTTCCTACTTTCTCAAGCATTTATTTCACACAGCCAACCCAACCAAATATATTTCTATACACAAGAATCCTACTAAGAAAAGAATGAGGAAATACAGCATGAGCCAGTACACCATGGCAGGGATATGGGAGCCACAACTCACCACCTGCTATGAAAAGATCAACAACAGGGTGCCTCTTGGATAGACCACAGCCTTGCAGGCATCACATGCCAACTAATGGTCCTTGCCATGTAAAAATGTTCTTTAGCCAATGGACCATCCAAGGGAGGCCATATCAGTTGGATTGGGTAACCATGATTGTTATCATATACAAATGACATGCATGTCAGACTACTGGACACAATCGGCTGTAATGAAGCACAACACATGCCATATTTCCTCATCTTTGCATCAAGTACTTTCCAACAATCATGGAATCATGAAATTGGGGTAACATAGACAGATAGTTAGGTTTAAATTCAAAATTATTACTCCTCACATCAGGTAAACGTATAAAGGAGGGTTGTGAAGATCAAGTTGAATAAAATCTATCTCTAAGATTCTTAGATGGAGGTTAGTCTTCCATGGTCAAGGTAGATATTCGAGACAATTCGATTTGTGGAATCACAAATCTAGACACACATGCACTAACCACATAATGCAATTAAAAGCTCTTTATGAAAGAATGAATTTTTTTTTTAATGAAGTAACTAAAGAAAAAAATAATAAAATAATAAAACCAAACAAAAGGGGAAGTAATGGATTTCCCCACCAAAAAGATTGAAACAATGATTCCAAAACCGTAAGGTTGCCGTATAGCTGAGCACTATATAAGTTTGACAGCAAGGAAATCCGTATAGTCTTCGGAGCCTCCTACAATCGAATCCTAGGGATTCTGTTGTAGAGTGGGGACTCCTATACGTTTTATTTCTACTCTAGTTAAGAGTAATATCTTTGAATTTTTTTTTCTTTTCAAACACTTCGATTTACCTAAGAATTAGAAAAATAAAATGGACTAATAACTCTCCGGCAATGGCGCCAAAAACTTGTTTGCAAAATAAAATTCACCACAAGTGCACGGCATTGTGTAGCTAACAAGTTGATCTTAGGGAGATATACCACTTAGAATTTAACCTCTTAGTGGTAATGCGAGAGTGCAATGATTCAAATTTGTTGATTACTTAATTAAACTAAACGAGCGATCCTAATCCATACATCTAATGCAATCGAATTGAGACGAAAAATAAAGCAAACATAACCTAACCATTCATCATCTAATAAAGAAAATTGCATAAAATAAATAACAAAGCAATAAAAGGAAAAAGAAACCTTAACCAAAGAGGCACAACTATAAGCATCTTTGATCAAGGACCTAAGGGGAAGGGAGAACAATAAATAAATGCTGAAAAAAATTGCATAAAATAAATAACAAAGCAATAACAAGAAAAGGGGAACCTTAACCAAAGAGAGGCATGACTGTAAGCATATTTGATCAAGGACCAAGGGGGAAAGGAGAACAATAAATAAATGCTGAAAAAAATTGCAAAAAGTAAATAACAAAACAATAAAAAGAAAAGGGAAACCTTAACCAAAGAGAGGCACGATTGTAGGCATATTTGATCAATGACCCAGGGGGAAGGGAGAACAATAAATAAATGCTGAAAAGAGCGATTGATCAACTAAGAATGATTGAAAACCATGAGCTAATCAAGCATTCAACATAGAGAGAGAGAGAGAGAGAGAGAGAGAGAGAGAGAGAGAGAGAGAAATCTTGATCAACATCCAAGCACAAACAAACTTTCGCTTTTTGAGCATTGTATATTCGCTTTTTGAGCACTAATATAATGTGATGAGAAAAGTTCTCATTGAGACAACTTCTTGAAGTCACCATGCTCAAGGGAAGGAACAAGTATATGACTTCTCAGCCATAGAAACATGGTGACCTCTCAAACAAATATAGAACACTTTTTGACCACATAAAATGGTGGTTGATGAACCAAATCGAAATATTCAAGCACTACTACATGTTGTGGGCTCACAAAGGTATGAAGCAAAAGATGTATACAAGCAAGTGGTGTCAATTACAAAAATAAAGTTTGATCAACATTGGAGCTAATCAAGTACAAAAATAAAGAGAAAAATACTAGCTTTCTCAAGATTGAATTCCTCTTCAGCACCTTTCCTCAACATCTTCTTCGCCGGCCTCTGCTTCTTCTCCTGGGGTTGGCTCCAAACTGGACTCTAAAAAATTATCTACTACAACAAAGCTCACTCTCCGACCATCTAAGATGATCAAGCAATTTTGAGATCATCATTAAACCCAAGGTCAAAGGGTTTGCACATAATGAAAAGACTCCGACAAACGTGCTACAAGTCTTAGCACATCCGACAGTCACTCACAAATTAATACGCCACTTAAGTTATCTTCAAATTTGATTGAGTACAAGTCAAACAAAAAATCGCTCAACTACATCAAATCTTGGTCGGGAGAAACTTAGTCCCTTGGCTTGAACATGGAATTAATGTGACCAAGTGATTGGGGGTTTATGTTATGGACGATTCATAATAGACCTACCTAGATCGACCAAAGAAGAACTGGACTGATCAAACCTTGGTTGGACCATGAATAAAAATATGAAACGAAGGTACTAAGCAACGTGTGCAATATGAATCATAATCAACTTGCTTGAAGATAGGGATAAGGATCCTGATCAAGTTAAATAGTTTGAATTACTAATAGAATTCAGATCAGACTCTACAACTACAACCCAAGTAATACTCTCTCAATGGATAAGATTCCTCCTCTCCTTTGTTAAGTTAGCAACAATTATACAGTTCAAGTTGAACTCCATCACTGCACAGCTAAGGTAACCTCCTAAGCTATAAATACCAATACCTCCACCATTATCAGGTATGCATTATTGAGTCACTCTCTCTAACATTGTGAGCTCTACAAGTTGTTTTTTCTTCAAAAGATGTGTCTTTCCATTGACTTGATTGTCCAAGATGTTCCTCGACCAACCCAGTCGAGCTTGTTTTTTGCATGTTGTTCGCTTGCACTATGAACATGTTTTTGGAGCAATAGGCAATGATTGGGAGTGAGAGGATGACAAAGAAGATGAAGAGGAGAGGAGATATAAGATCAAGTAATACAAAGAAGATGAAGGAGCAGATCAGAAGATTTTAGATGGTGGTTTGATTGGTGCTGAAGTTGAAGACAAAGACACAAAGCAAGATGATTGGGGCAAGGTTCCTTGGGAGTTGGAGGAAAATCAACCTTGGCCTAAGATGGGTTATTTGAGGTTGAATGTTGCATTAAAATTAGAATATTACATGTATTTATAATCTTACGATGCATAATATTACGGTGCTTTCTTCTTCACCCTCCCCCTCTAGCCAGGTTTCTTCTCTAACCGGGGGGTGTTCCCTCACCTCATTTTCACCGTCCGCTTGGGTGCCCTGGTGCTGGGGTCGGCCGCTCATTTGGACCCTTTGGTTCTTTCTTGTGGCTAACGGCCGTATGTCCGCTGGTGGGTTTTGGGTGCACCCGCTGACCTGGTTCGCCGCTTCTCGTTCGCGTGGTTTCTCCTTGCGGGCTTCCTTTTGTTGGTTTGCTGGTCTTTTCTGATTTTGTCCTTGTCTTCTTTTGTCGTTTGTTGTATATATTAATGGCGCTTATCTTGCTGTTTCCTTGCTTTAGGTGCAAAGAACTATCTTTGTCTCGTGTCGGTGGTCGTCCCCCCTCTTTTTTTCGCCTCGCTTGTCGCCGGCGTCTCTTGGCTTCTTTTTTGTTGTTTTCCTTTTCGTTCAAAAAAAAAAAAAAACTTGAGGATGTTAGAATAGGACCGGATAAAAATCCTAGGAAAAGAAGTCCCTTCAACTATCTAAGGTTAAGTATGAGATTTGAGCATAAGGTTAATTTTGTAATTTAACATTAAAAAGCTATTTTAGTTATTTTATATTAGGAGATAATTGAACACTAATTCAAACGGTTAACTTGAGCTAATTTAGGCCACCTAGGTAAACTATACGAGTTTTAGTCTGACTAAAGTAGGGCAAACATAAATAAAAAAAACTCTTAAAAATAAGAATCCATCCTCCCAACCAAACAGCACCCATGGAAAGACTGTAAGGTGGATTATCCACTCGTGATATCTATAGTTTCTTAGATAATAATATTTTCTTGGTATTCACGACACAAAAGTATCCGTTGGCCAATAATTTTATACTTATCTATTTAATAATTATTACATCCACCATTTGAATAGTCAACGCCGTTAAAAGTGGTTTCCAATCCGACGTTCTAGAATGATTTGCGCCTCTCTTTGTTTTTGGGTAAAGATCAATCTCCACTTAAATTGTAAATTCACTATAAATGTAATGATCTCGTAGAGAGAGCGAAATCCAAGATTCCTTTGACTAAAGTGCCATCTCCACCTTCACCAGTTCCCCCAGTTCGCTCTGAAACCATGAATTGGAAGCTAATCTTAACTGCAACAGCAATCACAGTTCTCTCCAGTTTCCTCACACGAAACCCAACCCAGTTTTTTCATCCACCATCAATTCCTGGATCCCATGACAAGCTTCAAGCTGCAGAGGTGATTCCTGTAGTGGGAGCTCTTGGACCAGAGAGTCTCGCATTCGATCCTAACGGTGAGGGTCCTTATACAGGCGTTGCTGATGGTAGAATCCTCAAATGGCAGGGAAAAGACAAAGGGTGGACAGAGTTTGCTGTTACATCTTCCCAAAGGTACAGATCTAATCTTCCTCTGTTATTGGAATTTGCTGTGGATTTGATTCTGATTTGATATCTTTCATGAGAAAGGAAGGACTGTGTGCGTCCTTTCGCACCAGAGATGGAACATGTTTGTGGGAGGCCTTTGGGATTGAAATTTCATCCCAAGACTGGAGATCTCTACATCGCTGATGCATACTTTGGGCTTCGTATGGTAAACTCAGACGGAGGTTTCGCGACCCCATTGATTACTGAAGCCGAAGGTGAGCCCTTTCGATTCACCAATGATATGGACATCAACGAGGAAGAAAATGTAATCTATTTCACTGATTCAAGTACCATCTTTCAAAGAAGGTAAGGTAGATTCTAGTATCATGATCAATTGGTTTAAGTTTCAGTTTTTCATTTGAACAAACACCTCTTGTGCATTGCAATTCAGGCAGTTCATGGCAGCTGTTTTGAATGTCGATAAGACAGGGAGATTGATGAAATACGACATCGCTACCAAAGAAGCTACGGTATTACTGAGAGGGCTTGCTTTTGCTAATGGTGTGGCACTGAGCAAAGACCGCTCTTTCGTGCTTGTAGCTGAGACAACCACTTGCAGGGTCGTAAGGTATTGGCTTCAAGGACCTAAAGCAGGAAGTCATGATGTCTTTGCCGTTCTTCCTGGTTTTCCGGATAATGTTCGACGGAATTCGAAAGGGGAGTTCTGGGTTGCGTTGCACTCCAAGAAGGGTATCTTAGCGAATTTTTTCCTGTCTAACAGTTTCATTGGGAAGACATTGTTGAAGCTCCCCATTAATTTCAAGAATTTGCATTCGATGTTTGTGGGATTTAAGCCCCATGCAACTGCTGTGAAGCTGAATGAGGAGGGACAAATTCTTGAGGTGTTGGAAGATTGTGAAGGACGGACTTTAAAATTCATCAGTGAGGTGGAGGAGAAAGATGGGAATTTGTGGATTGGGTCTGTATTGATGCCCTTCTTGGCCAGGTACAAGTACAACCAGTAGAACAGCTTCTAAATTTTGGTGTTCATGTCTTTCTCTTCTCTTACCACTAATTGACTGCGTATATAGCAGCATGTATGTAAGAAATAGATACGTTGTAAACTATGAGCAATCCATCAAACAGAGTACTTGTAATAATTTCCTCTCTTTCTTTTGCTTGTCTATTGTTTGCATTTGCTTCTTCTTCTTCTTTAGGAAACTATCCATGGAAGCCCAGCAGGGTTCAGACTTATTTATGAGTGAGAAGGGTGTGTGTGTGTGAAAGAGACAGAGAAGGAAGCCCTTTGGTTTGTGTGTGAGTGCAGAGACACAGTTAATTATTTGAGGCCAGTTTTGATATGATATTTATTTCACTTTCGATAGATTTCAACAAATAGAGCACAGGATGTATTGTGCTAGTGTTGTGATTGTCATTAACATGTTCAATTGGTTAACAATTAACACAGTGGTGCTGATAAGGATGTGTCATTTTGGATAATTGGTAGCTTGTTACTATGGGGTGGGAACTCAATTACTTATATATATGCCGCCGAGTGGGTGCGAACCCAAGACCTCCCCGTGGGAGGGCAGGTTTTTAACCGCTTGACTAACCCATCATTGGATAATAGTTGTAGAAGAGCAGAAAGCATGATTAGAGTTTTTATTAAGTGGAGTAGCAATCTGTTCAGCTGGTTTAGCTAATATTGGTTTTTGGGAAATCTTAACTTGTATAGAGTAATGAAGAAAAAATAGAACAGATAGCTTCTGCCAATTTCTGAAGTTGCTGAAACTTAGCTTGAGTTGCTCCTTTTAGCATTTGCTCTCATCTTCTGCATTATCATCAACAGGAGGAGCTTTGACCAAAAAACAGGAGCTAACCTACTGGTATTTAGTTATGTTACCTCTCAGATCTGAATCCTGGGGTGGTTGAGCATCACATTCATAGCAGCTAAGAAGCTAACGTTTGCTTCTTCTTCTTCTTCTTTCTTCCTCCCCCCTGTGTGTGTGTGTTGGATGAATAAAGAATTCATCACCAAAGGGTAAGAAATGGAGAAGGGGAAGAATACAAAGCCCAGCCAAAGGAAAGAAGCTAACAAGAGCTGACAAATGGCGCCAGGTCTTGCAGACAAAGAACCTCACTGAACAGAGAAAACCTAATTTTTCTGTCTAAACTGAGAAGCTACCACTTGTTTGTATGCGTTTACACTTACATTTCAAGCGGATATGGTACGATGGCTGGCAACTAGTGCTTTTGTGTTGGAAGGACTGTAACAGTCTTCAGTAGATTGTTATGTGAAACTACCATGAGCACGACCAATGTGGTAGTTGGCCAAGAGAAAAGCTTGAAAGCAAACTGCAGTTTGCAGTGGATGATCTGTGTGGTGCAGATCTTTCATTAGACTACTGAGATGCCTTCAAAGCAACATCTGTTAATTGTCAAAGCTTAAAAAACCTCTTCTCCTATGAGGTATCTTTTGAATTCCTTAAGAAGTGAACACAAATTTGTATGAGGTAATGGAATCTGAAATGTAATAGTTATCTAGAATGTTTTTTTCTAGTATTTGAGTAAATTAATGGATTTTTTAGCCATTATATAGTGAAAATCTGTGGAAGGTTAAAGCAGGAAATTGTATTATCTATGAGTTAACTTCTCACCCGTATTTTTATTATATCAATTAGATATTTAAATTGAAGGCTATGACATGTTTTTCATTCATTGCACAGCCTGCCAGATTTCTTGTATTGCAGATGAGAGATGGAAGCCCTTTGGTTTTCGTGTAAGTGCAGAGACACAGTTAATTATTTGAGCCCAGTTTCAGTATGATATTTATTTCAATTTCGATAGGTTTCAACATATGGAGCAATGGATGGATTGTGCTAATGTTGTCAGTGTCGTCAACATGTTCAATTGGTCAACAACTAACAGAGTGGTGCTGATGTTGCCAAGGATGTATCATTTTGGATAATATATGTAGAAGAGCACAAAAGATGATGAGAGTTTGCAGTAAGTAGAATGGCAATCTGTTCAGCTGGTTTAGCTAAGATAGGTTTTCGGTAAAGTGAATTTGCATAGAATAAAAGAAGAAAAAATAGAACAGAGAGCTTCTGCCAATTACTCAAGTTGCTCCTTTTAGCAACTGCTCTCACCTTTGGCATTATTATCAGCAGGAGGAGCTAATTCCTGCTATTTAAGAATGTTACCTCTCAGATCTGAATTCTGGGGTGGTTGAACATCACATTAGCTGGTCCATACCGGCTAAGAAGCTAGCATCTGGGCTTTTTTCTTTTTTTGGGGGTGGGGTGTGGGGGGGGGGGGGGTGGTTGGGGAGTGGAATAAAGAATTCATAACCATAGGGAAAGAAATTGGGAAGGGGAAGAATACAAGGGAACAAAAGGGCAGAGCCCCGCCAAAGCAAAGAAGCCAACAAGAGTTGACAGACGGCACCAGACCTAGCTGACAAAGAACCTAACCAAACAGAGAAAACATAGTTTTTCTGTCTATTCATCTTTTTTCTGTCTAAACAGAGAGGTTAGCACTTATTTGCATGCATTTAAGCTTGCATGGCAAGCGAATAAGGTACAATGAGCTGGCAACCAGTGCTTTTGTCTTGGAAGAACTGTAAGTCCTCAGGATCTGTGGTTATCATGTGAGTACAGAAAAAGTATGATATGTATTGTGTTGTGAACTCCAGTGAGCCGGGACAAGAAACACAAGGGCTGAACAAGGGTAACAAAGACATTACTGAAGTTGAGTATTCTAGAAGACCACAGCGTGTGAGCAGGCCTCCAGCACACTTGAAAGATTATTCCATCTAGAAGGCAGGTAATACAGATGTCCTAGGGAGGCTGAAATCAATGATTGGGATAACAGAAAGGGTATAACCGAATGTGGAACACTTGTATAAATTCTCTCTTCAGGAATGAACCCTAGTAAGAAGAAAATTATCTATTCCCTTTATCCTCTAAGACTCTCTGTTCTCCTTAACATTCCTCTGTTTCCCTCCCCTATTCTTCAGCAGTTTCAATAAATTGCCTGAATCACAACAAATTGGTCCGACCTGCCGGATTCCTATGGCCGAAGGAACCAGAATGCGACAGATGGACGAAGCCCTCAAACAGCTCACAGCAACAACAGAGGAGCACGGAGGACATATGGAAACGTTACATGCGGTTGTCACGGAGCAAAAAGAATCACTCGATGAACAGAAAGAAACCTTGACGGAACTGGTCATCAGACTTACCGCGATGGACGGTCACCTTGAAAGAGCCTTGAACCAAACATCCACGCCTGAAATACAGACACCTACTCCTCTATCTCATATGGCGACTCCCATCCATACAGTAGGAGGAATCCAGACCCGACCCGAACACTGAAGATTGATTTCCCACGATTTGATGGAAACGATCCTGCGGGGTGGCTCTTCCAGGCGGAGAATTTCTTCGAATATCACTCGACTAGAGACGATCAGAAACTATTGGTAACCTCTTTCCACATGGAAGGTGTCGCTCGACATTGGTATCGTGCTCAGAAAAACGCCGGATTAATTAGATCGTGGTCCACATTCACCAAGGCTGTTACTATGAGATTCGGTCCTTCACCCTTCGAAGATCCACAAGCAAACTTAGCCAGACTGACACAAACGGGGACGGTAGCTGAATACCAAGCTCAGTTCGAAGAGTTGGTTAACCAGGTCACGGGGGTATCTCCATCATTTTTAATCAGCTGTTTCGTTTCAGGGCTCAAGACCGAAATTCGTAGTGAGGTCGTAACTACACGACCCATGGATATGCATACGGCGGTAGGGATGGCTCGGTTGTATGAGAGTAAAGTAGCAGAGCAAAAGAAAGGACCGCCTCGAGTGATGATGAACTCTTCACGTTCTCCCCTGTTACCATTACCGTCCACGAAGCCACTGGCACTCCCATCTTCAACCCCAAGAACGCCACCTCATACCACTGTTCCGATCAAACGACTTACCCCTATGGAGATGCAGCAAAGGAGAGAAAAGGGGCTTTGCTACAACTGTGATGAGAAATTCGTCCTTGGGCATCGGTGTAAGCACAGGCAACTACTTTGGCTGGAATTTGAACCAGGCGATCCTCCAGATACAGAGGACAACCCACATGAGGACCTCATTGAACCTCAGGAGGAGGTTGAGGTCGCAACAGAACTCTCCTATCACTCTTTAGTAGGGTCGAATAGTACTGCTACTTTGAGATTTACCGGGAAGGTAGGAGGCCGATAGATTCAGGTGCTCGTCGATAGTGGAAGCACCCATAATTTTATTCAGGGCAGAGTCGCTCAGCACCTGGGGTTGACGGTAGAGCCAGCAGCGGCCGTGACGGTTCGGGTTGGTGATGGAAACAAATTGCAATGTGAAGGGCAAGTTCGGAAACTACCATTGAAGGTACAAAATTACACTATTGCTATTGATGCTTATGTGATACCTGTATTTGGGGCTGACATTATACTTGGAGTCCAATGGTTGTCCACGTTAGGCCCAGTAGTCTTTGATTATAGTTACTTAACAATACAATTTGAAAGTATGGGCCAAACCATAAAGATTGTGGGTGAGCTCAATCCTAGTCCACTTCCCATGGATTTTCGTGGGCTAAGGAGAATGACAGAGGCCCATGAATACCTAGCCTTATACAAGTTAGAAATGGATTTTCTCAACCCCGAAGTGGAACCGAAAGCCCATAGTGAGCCACCCGAAATTACAGCTCTGTTGCGGCAGTATGACAAAGTGTTTATGGAGCCCATGGGCCTTCCTCCACTCCGTGAGCAAGATCACTCGATTCACTTACAAGGTGGGACTCAGCTAGTTAATGTGAGGCCCTACCGGTATCCTCACTTTCAAAAGGAGGAAATTGAGAAGCAGGTCAGCTTGACGCTCACTAATGGCATCATAAGGCCGAGTGTTAGTCCATTTTCCTCACCCGTGTTATTGGTCAAAAAGAAGGACGGAACCTGGCGGTTTTGTGTGGACTATCAGGCCTTGAACTCCATTACAATCAAGGACCGATTTCCCATACCCATGATAGATGAGCTTTTTGATGAGTTACATGGAGCTCGTTATTTTTCTAAGCTTGATTTACGCTCCGGGTATCACCAAATACGGGTCAAGATGGAAGACGTGCACAAAACTGCGTTCCGAACACGAGGGCCACTATGAATTTTTGGTAATGCCCTTTGGGCTAACTAACGCACCAAGTACGTTTCAGGCCATGATGAACACGGTTTTTAAAGCCCATCTTCGCAAATTTATTCTAATATTCTTTGATGACTTGCTAGTATACAGCCCAACTTGGGCCCAACATATGCAGCATTTAGAGATGGTATTGCAAACTCTCCAAGCCCACAGTTTATTTGCAAAGCTGAGCAAGTGTACATTCGGCCAAGAGAAGATTGAATACTTGGGACATGTAGTATCTGCATCTGGTTTAGAAATGGACCAAGAGAAAATAAGATCAGTATTGGCGTGGCCCATACCAAAAAATGTGAGAGAAGTCAGGGGCTTTTTGGGACTGACAGGATATTACAGGCGGTTTGTAAGGAATTATGCGAGCATCGCTTCTCCACTTTCAGATTTACTGTGCAAGGGCGAGTTCCTCTAGACTCCAGCGGCCGGCGAAGCGTTTATAGATCTGCAACGACGATGATCCAGGCTCCAATATTGGCATTGCCGAACTTCGAGATTCCCTTTACCGTGGAGACCGATGCCTCAGGCTCAGGGATCGGCGCCGTACTCACCCAGGAAGGCCATCCGATAGAGTTCTTTAGCCGTAAGTTGTTTGCGAGAGCACAAGCTTCGTCTACATACACCAGAGAAATGTTAGCCATCACACAATCCGTCGCTCGTTGGCGGCAATACTTACTGGGCATAAGATTCTACATCCTCACTGATCAGCAAAGCTTACGCGAATTATTGACTCAGGTTATCCAAACTCCAGAACAACAGGTTTGGTTGGTAAAATTATTAGGGTTCAATTTCAAAATTGTCTACCAACCAGGAAAGGAAAATCAGGCTGCAGATTCTCTTTCCCGTATGCCGATTACCGAAATTCTGGCCTTCACAATCACCACACCTACTCCGACGTTTCTACAGGATTTGCAATCAGAAGTAGTAGGGTCGTCTGCGCTACAATTCCTAAAAAAAAAATCGAGGAGGGTGAAGTTGCAGAGGGATATCGTTAATCCGATGGTCTGCTCTTTCATCGAAATCGATTAGTACTTCCGGAAGATTCTTCCTTCAAGAGTATGTTGTTACAAGAATTTCATAACACACTTGTCGGTGGACACTCTGGCTTCTTGTGCACCCTGAAAAGAATTTCGGCTAACTTCACTTGGAAAGGCATTAGCGCAGATGTGAAGCGTTTTGTAGCCCAATGTTCCGAATGCCAGCAAAACAAGACACTACATGCCCACCCCGGCAGGTTACTCCAACCACTTCCAATTCCAATTCAGGTATGGGAAGATATTTCTATGGATTTCATTACAGGGTTGCCAAATTCCAAGGGGAAGGTTGCGATTTTTGTGGTGATAGATCGCTTATCGAAATACGGCCATTTCGTCGCTCTCCCTCCTCACTACAACAGCCACAAAATTGTAGAAATTTTCGTTTCTGAGATCTTCAAACTACATGGCATGCCGCGCACTATTGTTTCAGACAGGGATCCTATTTTCATGAGCGATTTCTGGAAAGAACTTCACCGTCTGCAGGGAACTCTTCTGGCTTACAGCACTGCCTATCACCCCCAATCCGATGGTCAGACGGAAGTTTTGAATCGATGACTGGAGATGTATTTACGCAGCTTTGTATCTGAGCAACCCAACCGTCGGAGCAGTTTCTTACTGTGGGCAGAATTCTGGTATAATACCTCGCACCATACGGCTACTGGTATGACACCATTCCAAATTCTCTATGGCAGACCACCCCCATCTATCATCCGTTATCTACCGGAGAGCACTCGCAATGCAACCATCGAGGATACGCTTCTCAGTAGGGATGAAGTTCTACAAATTTTGAAGCGCAACTTATCCCAAGCACAGGCTCGTATGAAGACCTATACAGACACCAAGCGCACTGAATTGGTCTTACCGTAGGGGATTGGGCCTATGTGAAATTGCAACCCTATCGCCAATCCTCTCTGGGCAAGCGGCTTCATCCCAAACTCTCTCACAGATACTTCGGTCCTTACCGTATTGAAGAGCGCATTGGCAAGGTCGCCTATAGGTTGGCATTACCTCCTCATGCTCTGATCCACCCCGTGTTTCACATTTCACTGCTTAAACAGCACCTGGGACAACCTCCTGCAGTCCTTTCTCCAGTTCCCTTATTGCCTCCTTCCCCAGCTCCAGTGGCTATCTTGCAGCACCGCACCATTCGTCGCCGCAATCACTCTGTGTCACAGGTTCTAGTTCAATGGGAGGGCTTACCCGTTGAGGATGCAAATTGGGTCGACACTTTCGATCTCCACCAACGGTTTCCTCTCCTTAACCTTGAGGACAAGGTTATCCTTCCAGAGGAAGGCAATGTTGTGAACTCCAGTGAGCCGGGACAAGAAACACAAGGGCTGAACAAGGGTAACAAAGACATTACTGAAGTTGAGTATTCTAGAAGACCACAGCGTGTGAGCAGGCCTCCAGCACACTTGAAAGATTATTCCATCTAGAAGGCAGGTAATACAGATGTCCTAGGGAGGCTGAAA
The DNA here is from genome assembly GCF_041222555.1 of Hakea prostrata. Classification (NCBI taxonomy): domain Eukaryota; kingdom Viridiplantae; phylum Streptophyta; class Magnoliopsida; order Proteales; family Proteaceae; genus Hakea; species Hakea prostrata. The sequence goes on from NC_142608.1 coordinate 12,272,507, forward strand.
TCAATGATTGGGATAACAGAAAGGGTATAACCGAATGTGGAACACTTGTATAAATTCTCTCTTCAGGAATGAACCCTAGTAAGAAGAAAATTATCTATTCCCTTTATCCTCTAAGACTCTCTGTTCTCCTTAACATTCCTCTGTTTCCCTCCCCTATTCTTCAGCAGTTTCAATATATTGCCTGAATCACAACATATTGCAGTTGGCAAAGAAAAAGCTTGAAAGCAAACTGCAGTTTGTAGTGGATATTATGTATGGTGCTGCTGGTCTTCATTAGACAACTCAGATGTCTTCAATGAAAATTCTGTCATTTGTCATAACTAAAAAACTCTTCTCCTTGTAGTTATCTTTCCAATTGTAAGGAGTCAATACAAATTTGGATGAAGTATATATAATCTAGAATGTTTTTTTCTAGTATCTGAGTCAACCACAGATTTTTTGTCCCATCAATTAGTAAGAATCTGTGGAAGGTTAAAGCAGGAAAAATGTCTTATCAATGAGTTAACTTTCCATCCATATTTTTATTAGATCAATCAGATATTTCAGTTGAAGGCTATGACATATTGTTCACTTGCTGCACTGTCTGCCCAGGATTCTTTTATTGCAGATGAAATGTCTTCGGAGGGTATTTATAGGTGCATCATTGACAGATTTTGATTCGGAAGCTTAGAATATAAAATTTTAGGTCTTTAAGTCTTATTTGAAATGGTACATGTTTCTGGTCATTCTGACTTTTGGTGAGGGACATACATCTGAATAATCCATGGTGTAAGCATTTGAAGGCCAGTGAGAAATATGACTACAGAATGAGGTTTTCTGTGCCTGAGTTGATGATTCTGTCTTTGACAATAAAAGGTTTAATGGTTCACCATCAACCAAATCTCGTCAGCTAATGATGGAAGTTTCAGCAGCGTTGTGGATGTGATACCAAGTGTTAGAAATTTCAGATTTATAATTTCATATGCATGAAATATCTGGGTTGCTGTTGTTCTTCCATTCAGAATGAGGATTTAAGTAAGGGTTCTGTCCTTCAAAATTTTGTTTTTTGTTGGCCAAGTTGTAAGTACAGGGGAAATCCTGAAAAAACTACAATTTTATTATTATTATTTATTAGTTTTTGAAGATTTTTAAGAGGATAAGAGAAGATAAAATAGGAGAGAAGTTTTGGATGCTGGGATTTCTTCCAGTGTGGCTTTAATGCCAATCTGAAGAAGGAAGAAGGCGTACTCATTAATGTCTTTTTGGTGATCCGATGAAGCTTCGATAAGGTGTGAAGAAGAACAGAACCCAGTCAGAAAAGAAAATATAGAATCCTTGGATGCTGTTCTTATTGAGTTCATTCTTTGTGCTTTAATGGTGATTTGATGAACGATTGAGTAGGTGCTTCTTGGTTGCTGTTGCACCCGTGTTCCTGGAGTTCCTATTTTGAAAATCTTGCAATAGGTTGAAGAAGATGGTTCCTGCAACCCAAATAGGGTGAAAGTGGGTCGCCACTGAGAACAAGAAGTGTCACACCCCACATGCCGGTCTCGGTTACCCGCCCAACAACCCATGTGAGCGAACTGCCACAGGATTGACGGTCTTACTATCAATAATCATAAATGCAAGTAATAAATAACCATGAACAAGAATAAATGCAATAATTAATAAAAGGATTACAGGAGTCCAAATACTCCAATAAAATAATTAAGGAAAGAATGAATCAATGATAAAAAAGAATAAAGAATTGGAAGCAAACAAAATAAATCAAATAAGTTTCTTTCTCTAAAGCTAAGTAATAATTCTCATGAATCGCAAGATAAGGGGTCCTCTAGTTCTTCTCCATACGATCTACAAGTTGTCTCCTACGTCCATTAATGGGTATTGTAAGGGCACTCCATGCACTCGGAGGAGCTCCCGCACTGGCTATCTCCATCTTCCACTGTCGGTGACATATACTCTTCATAGGAGAAGGCTCCTTCATGGGGAACCAATCCATCTTCTGACGAATGGCTTTCCTCTGTGCAGGCTAATATAACATACAAATGAAAGGAATGAGTTCTGACAAACTCAGTAAGGATAACATAATTCTCATCCATATATCAACACAATCAGAAATGCAAATATGATATGAATGATATGCAGAAATATGAATGCTATTACGATCTAATTGTGCAAGTCTCTAACAGTTGACATGCTTTAAGATATACACCAGCCCTCCTTTAGGTAGGTCTAGTCAATCTGATCCCGTAAGGACTTGATACCTTTTTAGGGATCCTAGGTAAAGGAGTAAGTCCACACCTGGCTCACAATCCATGGTTGGGGTTTAAGTCAACACTCTTACCACGATCATTGGTATGAGTACTGCGCATGTCAGGATTTCTAATCCAATGCAAGTCATAATGGTAACACACTACATGAAGTCTAGATACTTCCCCTATTGGCACCAACCAACTCAGTTCCATATCTTTTGCAACCTAGGAATGAGAACCCTCACGGACTGGCTACCGCTATTTGACTCCATTCCCGAACCCTATGGTCATCCACATATTGTTGGGGCGAAAAGCTCTCATGACTCCTCACGACACCCGGTTTGCTTCTTGGACATCCATGAGCCTAACCCTAACATATGCAACCCTACCATTGCATGAACAACAGTAGATCACTGAATCTCCGCATGGACTAGTTACTATTGTAGGATGAGATATAGTCATGTCACCATCGTCACGGGTCATCCGGTTTCAATTCCCCTTACCAAAAAGCTAGTAGTATGTGGGGTACCTAGCCATGCAATACTAGACTCTCCCTAGGGATGCCATCCAGTAATCATGATAGTGCTAGAGGAATTAGTGAACATTTGTCCCGTACCACAGCCCTCTGATATCTCTAGCTAAGATATTCCAATGGAATACCCTTTTCACCACAACCACACTTCACCAATCATAATCATACCATAATCAACAATACGATATCATAAATGATAAAGTACATAAAAGAACAATACAAACAACAAGTATAAAATAAGATTAACATGCTAAATACAATTACAACAGGGTATATGATTTAAGAATAGTAAAGAAGACACTGATCTAGCATGTTCAAGTCATTGTATAAAAACAAGAATGTATATCCTTACCTGCATATAAGTAGACAACAACAACAACAACAACAACAATAAGCCTTGTCCCAACTAAATGGGGTTGGCTACATGGATTCTTGCCCTCCAATCAGTTCTGTTTGAGGCCATGCTAGATACAAGGCCTAAGCTATACATATCCTTTCTCACCACTTCTCCTAAGGTTATCTTAGGTCTACCCCTAGCTCTTCTAGTTCCTTCAATATGGATATATCACTTCTCCATACAGGAGCATTTATAGGTCTCCGTTGAACGTGGCCGTGCCACCTCAAACGACTTTCTCTAAGCTTATCACTTATGGGAGCAACTCCCAGACCAACTCTAATATGATCGTTTCTTATCTTATCCATCCTAGTTTTGCCACTCATCCATCTTAGCATCCTCATTTCTGCTACATTAAGTTTATTTATATGATTCTTTTTAACAGCCCAACACTCTGCACCGTACATCATAGCTGGTCGAACAACAGTCCTATAAAATTTTCCTTTAAACTTTAATGGAATACGCCGATCACATATGACCCCGGACGCACCTCTCCACTTCATCCACCCTATTTTAATTATTTGGGAAACCTCATCTTCTAAATCACCTCTTTTACTTATGATTGAACCTAGGTACCTAAAACAATCACTTTGAGGAATCTCTTTATCGTCAAGTATCACCACCTCATCATCTGCCCGATAATGACTAAAGTTACAAACTAAATATTCTGTCTTCGATCTACTAAGTTTAAAGCCTTTTGATTCCAAAGCTAATCTCCATGATTCTAATTTGGTATTAATCCCCACTTGGTTCTCATCAATCAACACAATATCATCTGCAAAAAGCATACACAAGGGGACCTCATCTTGAATGTCTTTGGTTAATTCATCCATTACCAGTGCAAATAGATATGGGCTTAAAGTTGACCCTTGATGTAGTCCAACTGTTATCAAGAATTCATTACTTTGTCCCCCCACTGTTCTAACACTAGTCACCGAACTATCATACATATAAGTAGAATTTCCTTTAAAATATAATTCACAAATAATTATAAGACTTTTAGTAGAAACAAAGAACACCTATAAACAGGGTTATAGGATCATATAAGTCAAAATAGTCAAATTGGATAAAACCCAAAAGCCACATGCTCTCTGTCATACAGCCGGTCGCTTGGGTCAAGCGACCGCCACTAGTGACCACCCCAAAAACAGAATGCTTAAATCAGAAACTCAGGCTTTTGATCATCTGATTTCAATCCGTTTTTGAGATGATCTCAATCCGAATTTCGAACCTAACACACCCATAACCAAGGGGTAAAACGAAACCCTAAAATTAACGTAGATTAGTCACCCAAAATTCTTCCCTTGATTGGATCCATCCTTTTCACGAAAGCAAGGTTTCGTTTTCAGACAAGATCCCATGAAGAACATTGGAAAGAGAGCTACAACTAACCAATTGGGTACCACTAACAACATGGGGATATAACATGAAACAAAGGCTAAAGGAGAGAAAGGGTGAAAGGAAATCCAATTACCTCACCCCAGAATCACCAAATAAGGAAAAGAATTTACTCTAGATCTCAAACCACGTTCTGCTCACCTTCCAGAGTGTCTCCACTGCCTCCTAACCACCAAAAATAGCAATCCCGAATATAATATTTGTCAAAAGGGTGAGGGTTGCTATTTATAGACGTCTGAGGGGAAATTAGGGTAAAATCCCACAACCAGAACTAGGCAGTTGCTTGGTTCAATCAACCGCCTCTAGCAATCACCCCCTAATACATTGATGTACAATGGTGCTTTGTTCAAGGGGTTGAAACCCAAACACAACGTAACCCTAATTAACACATAGGGGAGGTCTTACCTTCATTCCGGAAATCTCTAGACATCACATGCCTTATACGAGAGATCCAACTTCCTAGCAAGACAGGTTCTTCGTCAAGAGAATCTAGATCCATGGGTTCAGGGTATGAATCATGGACTTCTATCCGGATACTCCACAAATTAACTCCGCTAGACCTTCGGGTTCTCGGACCTGCAATACGGATTCTGGGTTAGAAATACAGGGATTGCTACAGGAAGCCACCTCTGACGATCAAGTTAGTGCAGGCCAGCAAACCAAAGACTCCATTGAGGGGTAAAGTACCCAAAGAGATGAAGAAGATCATGCTCCTCAAGAGTTAGAAAAGCAGGAGAGTGGAGGCTGGAGTGTTCAGATCCTCTCCCTCTTTAGGTAAGGTCATGGTTTATATATTTGATCCATACCTAAAGAGATGGTGGATGTTTCACAGCCCTTGGATGCTTATCTCATGAGATGGAGGGTGGAGATGACTTCTTAGGGAAGCAAAAGTGACGAGCTTGCTGACTTGAACGCCCAGCCGTAGTATCGTCTTGTCACTGGATGACTGTCAATGCTTGTCCTGACAGTGTCCCATAGCCGTCTGGTCAGAGGAGCAGCAGGCATTAGGCTCGAGGGAAGTTCTAAGTCGGATTAAAAGCTTCCTTATACACAGCGGGATATGCGAGATCTTCCATACATAATAAGGACGAGAAAAGACATTTGAGAATCTATCTTATCTTCGCCGGGAAGGCTCCTATGAGTAGAAGTACTGTTCAACCCCTAAGATTAGCAACCTTCCTGAGAAGTGCAGTTTTTCGAGAAGTCCCTTCTAGACCTCCTTGGTTCGAGTGTTGACCTCTAGCCCTGGTCCAAGTGTCTACTTCCGGTTCGTACAATTTAGTAGATAACAATTTATAAAAAATGACTAAAATTCACCAAGATTATCATGATTTTGATTTTTTTTTAGAAAAAATAATTGTAGACTTGCACATTACAATCTAAACATTTTCTCATGTTAACCTACTCCACATACAACCTTTGACTAAGTTTTTAAGGTTGGACTCAGGTTGAAAGGAAAATCCAAGTATTCATATTAAAATCTTTTCTAACCTTCATAAAAAGAAAAAGGCTTCTTTACCACATTCATGAAACACATTTTCATCGGTAAATAAGACCACAGGTGGGGAAGACTAAACACACATTACAGGCCATTAATGTATTAGGACGTTGAAAATGAATGATTTTCTCCCCCTTTAAATACTCATCTCAATGATCTTGTCGGGTGCATGGTATGTCCATAAAAGTGTAAACTTTCCCACAACAATATTCACAATCTCAAAAGCTCAATTTGAGAGAAGGAAGTTAATTGGTAGGGTCTCAAAAATAGTAAAACATTATAATAATCCATCTAGATATAACATTTTTAGTATAAATTTATATACATATACCGAAGAAAAAAGAATGTCATCACAATTAATAAATTCATGTGAATGCTTTGTTACTCTTCTATTGGTCTTATTAGATTCACGGGCAAAATCACCCACAGATGACATAATATTTTACATAGTTCTCTCGAAGGCTACACCCCTAGTAGATATAGTGTTCCACTATGAGGTTTATATGACTTGTAATACCAACCTGATTCTCTACCATTTTCAACCTTGTAAAGAGATTATATAAGTAGTTATTCGTTAAAAATCTTATTTCAAAGATGAATTGAACAAAAGTGCCCATACCAAACGGTTGAAAAAAGCAAAAGCTCCACCATGAGGAAAAAGATGAATTATAATACCAAGATGATTTTCTACCCTTTTCAGCCTTGTAAAGAGACTATATAAGTAGTTATAGGTGAAAAATCCTAAGTACCATATACCAAATAGTTGAAAAAGGCAAAACAACACCTCCAAAAAATTAGGGGTGCACAACCAATTATTTTAAAAAACTCAAATTCAAAGCAAGACGCATACCTATTTGGCGATGGTTAACTTAAAAGACATTCATCTTTATATGTTTAATTAGATCTTTAATCAGATTCCCAAAACATTTTACATGGTGAAAACTGATCTTCTCACAATGGCCCTTGAGCCCATGCTTCTTGGTGCTAATTTGAGGCGTTAGATGATTTAATGTCAGAGTTTCATGCTACAATTACCACATAATGGGTTGGTTTGAACTATTAGTCTGGCTTGTTAAGGTGGGGAATCAAGTAAGGAGATCAACCCTGAATTCAAGGTTTAACACTTGACTTCTCACACTTTTAAAGAATATAAATGAAAAGCCTTTTCACAAATTCAAACTTCACGGCCTAACTTACATAGCTGACAAGTAACAAATACATACATCTCAAGGAGAAAAGCTCAGAAGTAGACAGAGACATTAGACAGCAATGGCTAAAGATCTCAAATCTCCCCAGATCCTCCTTCTATTTCTCTCTCTCTTTTTGGCGACCTTTGTCTTTTCCTTCATTGACGCTGCTCCGAGGAGCTTTGCCGATCCCAACAACAAGGCCAATTTCCTAAGCAAAGCCAAAATCAGAAGCAAGAGAAATTGAATAACTTACCTGTTGGATCACCACAAAAAGTGGATCTAACCTCTGGTGCTAAGCCAAGCCGCATTCACCCACCCTGCCCTCCCGGCGTTGGTCCAGAGAGAGCTGGCCCAAGTTGCTATGGTGTCGGACACTGACTCCCAATATCAATCTCACAACTCTTTCTATTTGTCATTTATTCAAGCAGATTTATGATTAAATATCTTAGAGAATATGATATATACCCATGCATGAGTTGTTAGCGATTCAACCATATAACTTGGTTGCGGATTCTTTATCTTGGTGGGCTATGTCAATTGCAAGTAAGCTAGCATGGCTTGCCTCTCTTTGGCTCTTAGATTTGTTTTCCCAAATGCCTTTTGCAGATGTAAGTAGTAAATAATTTGTTTTAGTGTAATTTTTTTGGCATAAATATAAAAGCAACGCACATTTAAATATAAGAGTGTAACACATCGACAGTCAAGCACATGAGGTGTTTCATTATGATGAAAAGATGAAAAATATTGCAACCTAGTTGTTTCTCTACCCTTTTTAAAGAACTCGAAATCATGAACAACGCTGATACCCTACTTGATAATCGTCAACGTAAAAAAAAAAAAAATGATCATCTAAGTGCGTTTAGACCTCAAAATGGATCCTATAAATTTTTCATGGTGAAAATTTGTCTTACAACAGCCCTTGACCGCATGCTTCCTGTAATGAACAGGAATGAAACTATTTGTGGGACTTGTTAAAGGCAGTTGATATTCCAAATTAAATGCTTTCAACCACTTGCGAGACACACGGTCGAGGTCAAAATCTGAACCATTGATAGTAGGTGTTGCACATTAAATACGCGGCATTCAAGTATTCAAGTCTCACTCTGTTGAAGGAGGCGAATTAAGTAATGAGATCCACCCAGAATTCGAGGTTTTACACTCACTTTTACCATACTTTTAAAGTTCAAATACCAAGCCTTTTCACAAATTCACATCTCACAGCTCTACTCACACAGCTGACAAAGGAGAAAAAGCCCACACGCAGAGAGTGTAAAGCCCCAATCTCCATGTAAGGAGAAAGTCGTCATTGATCAAGCATCGACGTTACTTAGGTAGTGAACCAAAATACACTAAGAGGGTTTCCACATACAATGTGAATAATAAAATTCACCAAAACTACAAATGATCGCAGCAGAATATTCAAATATAAATCAAAATGCTTCCATGAATTGTCTCATAATTTTAATGAAATCCAAGTAAAGGTCTAGAATCCAAGATTTACAACTAATATGAAATTTCAATATTTATCTATCATAAGAGATGTAGTAGACGTGATCTTGATCTTTATCCTCCGAATATCCATCATCCCTCTGATCAAGTCCATCATCTGTAGAAGTAAGGGGTAAGTTTCGGGAAGAAACTTAGCAAGTACAACCTAACACATATCAACAGTTTCCTTTCTTTTTATAAATAATATTTAATTAAACAGAATCTTATACAAATAAAATTAACTAACATGTATAAATGAGAAAATAAAGTCATGACATGCCCAATGATATGGATGAGACTCAATGATGCTAAGAAGATATAAATAAACCATACCCTCACTGGTCTAGGGTCGATAGGATGCCCCATGCCGTTACATGGCCTATGCGCGTTACACAGCCCAACATCCATCTAACCTAACCCAAATGTTTCCAAACTCAATGTATGTTCCATGCCGTTACATGGCCTGTGCGCGTTACACAACCTTAACATACATTCTCATCAAAAAACACAACTACCATCTCACATGCATACATGGTCTAAGGTCGATCGAATGTCCCATGCTGTTATATGGTCTGCACGCGTTACACAACCTTAACATACATTCTAATCCAAAACATCTACTAATTCAACATCACACATAATGCTAATATGATCATGATATGTCTTGATGAATCATATGCAAACAATGCAAGATCATATGAAAATGATGAATTTTGGATATAGTCCATTATAAAATCGATGCATAATACAATAATAAATAATCCAATAAAACACAAATCTAAAGATACATTCATGCTTATAGAAAAGATTAATATATTCAAGGGAGAGATTAATTATTGGTAGATCATAATAATTTCATAAAACATAATCTAAAAGAATACATATTTATATACTCAAAGACAAAATACTAATAAATCAAGATAGACAAAATGTAAAATGTATTCATACTCAAAATCAAATTATTAAATCAAAAGAATAAATCATATACTAATAAACTATGTAAAGCGAACATCATCTAAAATGTATTTATAATCAAGATAAGTTATAAATTCAAGAAAAGAATCAATCACTAAGAAGTCATGTAAAACTTTAAATCTAATTGTAGAAAAAGAAAACAATAATATGTTGAAAGTATGAAGATTGTACTTACCGTGGAGAAATCACAAAAAGAATATCACCCTTAGATAGAGGGCCTTCAACGCTCTAAATTATCTTCTTCTTTTATCTGCACCCTTGTCTTTCTTCTCTATTCTTGCTTAACCAATATAGGCTCTCAAATCTCTTGTTTAATATACTCACCATTAACTCCACATTCTCATCATCTTTCTTCTCTCCCCTCAATCTCTCCCCTCAATATTCCTCAATATTGTCTCTTCCTAAACTACACCTAAATCCTCCTAAACTCCACGTTTCTTTCACTATCCATTTCTCTCTCCTCTCAATATTCCCTCCTCCTACCATCCATTTCTCTCTCCTCAATATTCCCTCCTCCTAACTCCACGATTCCATCAACCATTTCCTCCTAAATTCCCACGTTTTCCTTATATTCCCATACTTAGTTTCTCTCAATACTTGATGATTCCCTCAATATTGGATTCCTCTTTTTATTTGATTATATATTTTCTCTCTCATGCAATATTTGATTTGTCTTTTATTCCCTATTTATGCATATCTCCCTAGTTATGCAATATTTTCTTTATCATTTAATCATTCTTTTATTTATGCAACCTTTTTGACATCCACGCATGAAATCCCCCAAATTCTAAATTAGATCCAGGTGGGATTAAAACAATATCAAAATGTGTAATATAATTTATGTAGCTATGAGGCATTGAACACTAGACTTCTTTCTTTATTCAAGGTGTTTGTTTACCGATTAGCTAATCCTCAACCTATGATTGAATTTAGCAAATAAATTCTAGTAACTATGTTAATTCCATACTAGTTCGGCCTTTAACCGTAATTATTTGAATATCAATACAAAATGTCAAGACTACCCCTATGCTTTTGTTGCGGGTGTTACAGAGAGAGACAACAATGGGTAAAGATCTCAAGTCTCCCCAGATCCTTCTCCTCTCTCTCTATCTCTTATTGACGAGCTTTATCTTTTCCTTCACTGAAGCTGCTCCATGGAACCGTGTCGAACCCACTACCATTCCTTTCCCTGGAAGCTGAGTTTTGTTCCAAACCATGGTGCAACTCGAGGCCACAAAGCCGTGCCCTGCCCCGCCAGCAATGGTCCACAGAGAACTGGCCAAAGCCGCTGTGCTGACATTCACTAGCTCCCAATGGATTCACATCATCTGTAATTCATTTCCTTGCAATTCCCTCCTAGGATTGTGCCATGTGGCATTTAAATAAATAATTACCCAAACTCACAGCTCCCAATACCCAAACTCACAGCTCTTCCTGTTTGATATATACATATGTGTGTATATGAATAAATAAATATTGTAAAGTTATAAGATAGCTATAGATGAGTATCCGAGTTCTTTATCAATATGAATGAATTATGCGACATATGCTTCTTTCCATTCCGCGATCAATTCCTTCAATTCATTAGAATTTAGAAACCACATCAAATCGCATCACAATAAGTATTTGTGGGTTTTTTTTTCTTTTCTTCTGGAAATGGGTATTGGAAATTTGGAATTTATTTGCCGATTCCGTAGTTGGTGATCTAGTGGATTGGATCCAAATCTAATAGTGAAAATGTGGATTTGGAAGGATCGTGCTGTATCGCCGCCTTTATCTTAGTACGCTGTCTTTACTCTTTAGTGCTATTAATTGGAGTTTCTTGGCTTCTCTTCCCTGTTGTAACCTGATCAGTGAAGTCTTGGCTTCTCTTCCCTATTGTAACCTGATCAGTGAAGTCGAATCTCTAATCCCTCTCCACCTACCTCTAATTCGTGAATTCAATCCAGAGATAAATGGGTACCCTCGAGAGAGAGAACGACAACAGGGTCCAGAAGATGTGTTTATCAAGGTGATCTGTTGTGGGATCTGCCACAGCCATCTCCATCAAATCAAGAATGATGTGGGCATGTCCAACTACCCCATGGTTCCTGGGTACTCATTACCTCACTCCTCTCTCCTCGCCATTAATGGGTTTTCGTATATTTGGTTGCTCAAGTATCTAACTTGTTTGTCTCCTTCCAATTTCTAAAAAGACACGAGGTCGTTGGTGAAGTAATGGAAGTTGGTTCTGATGTGACCAAGTTCAAAGTAGGAGATCGAGTTGGGGTGGGTTGCATCGTCAGATGTTGCAAACAGTGCTCTCCTTGCAAATCAAACATCGAACAATATTGCAATAAGAAGATCTGGTCCTACAATGATGTATACTTAGACGGAAAACCAACTCACGGGGGTTTTTCCGGTGCCATGGTCGTCGATCAGAAGTAAATAACTAGTCTATATTTTTTTTTGCTCTTTACATCAAAGTATTCTATTAATCTACAAGATTGAGTTTTTATTAGGTTTGCAGTGAAGATACCAGAAGGGATGGCAGCAGAACAAGATGCGCCGCTTCTGTGTGCAGGCTGAACCACCCCCCCCCACAACACACATCATAAATATTTTTTTTTTTTTTTTTTTTTTTTACAACCCAACTATTTTTTTTTTTTTTTTTTTAATAAAAAAAAAAAAAAAAAGGAAAAAAAAAAGAAAAAATAATAAAAAAAAAATTTTTTTTCCCCTTTTTTTTTTTTAATAAAATAAAAATTTTATAAGAAAGAAGAAAAAAATAATTTTTCCCCCCCGCCCCCCCCCCCCCAACTTTTTTAGAGGTCAATTGAGAATTTTTTATTAGAAAAAAAAATAAAAAAATTTTTAATTTTTTTAAATTTAATTTAATAATAGTTTTTTGTTTTCTTAGTAATTTTTTTGGGGTGCCACCCTCCAAAAAAACGGGGGGGGACCCCTTAGGAGACCAAAAAAAAAAATAACCCAAAAAAAGGGGTTTGGGGCCCCGGGTTGATGATTCTGTGTTTGTGTAACGTCCCGATTCCCAATATGGGAAATTAGGTCGATACTTAACCCAAGAACCGGTTTTTCCTTAGGTAGTGAACCAGTCGTGATAAAATAGACTAGAAATTAAACTCAAAGAATTTAGAATATTTAAGCAGCGGAAGTCTATTGTAATAAACTAAAACATTTCCATTATTCTAAAATATCCAAAATAAAAGGGTTGGACTATTACATTTATCAAGTAGAACATTTCACACCAATTACATAATTATTTAAATATAGATAAAAACATATTTTATGTCTTTAACAAATAATATATGAATGAGGTTCATCAGCAATATGGACTTCTTCTGTATCACGGCACAATTCTTCAAAGTCATGCCCTACACATTCACCATCCGGAGAAAAATATTGGGTAAGTTTCGAAAAACTTAGCAAGATCAAATCTAGCAAGATATCGACATGTTTGAAATAATGTATCGAAATAATACAAGAAATACAATCAAATGAAATAAATAATGCAATAATGCTAATGCACAAGTTATTATTTATCTTATTTGGAAACAATACGATGGCCCATGCCGTTACATGGCCTGCACGCGTTATACAGCCTTGACATGCGTATTGCTCCATTTGGGATTCAACACATCATACCCCATGCCGTTACATGGCCTGCACGCGTTATATAGCCCTGATATGTGTGTTGGTCCCTCCAGTGTTATCATGGGTTTTCCCAATAGGAAAGGATGAAGATTGATCCACGCCATTACGTGGCCTGCGCGCGTTACACAGCCCTATCAACCCATCCAATTCTCTATCGGACCATGATAAATGGAAAAGTTTATGTTTGCTTCTTATAATGCAATATGCAATGCAATGCCAAATCTTGAAATTCATAGAAATTTATAAAAGACAATATTCACGGCAAGTCATAATATACAAAAAGAGAAAGAATACAATGATTCAATTTTCATAGATGATAATGATTATCACTAGCAATCAAGATTAAGATGAAATCCAATGGTTCAATCTATAGATAACATATAGGATCTTCATTTGCAACATAAAATCAAATAACCCAATGATTCAAACGAGTAAATATACACAAAGGATTCTCACTAGTAATACATATCAATTACGAAATTATTCAAACAAGTAGATATAATGCAAGATTATCACTTGCCTTCACGATAGATTCAATATCAAAATATTCCAATGTTTTGAGCAGTCCAATAAAACACAAACTAGGACAAACGATTACAGTGAACGGATTCAGTTTAAAATCAAAAGAAATTTAGAAATTCTTATTGATTTTAGAGAGAAATGAACTCTCTCTCTCTCTCTCTCTCTCTCTCTCCTCCCTTCTTTGGAAAAATTTCTCCCCTGTAAGGTAAATCCCTCCCCCTATTTATATGCAAGAAAATTCATAATAACAATCAAGTAAATTAATAAAGCTTAAAGTATGATAAATTATTAAGTGATTAACTATTCTTAATATACATAAATTCATTTATTATATTATATTTTAACTCTTAACGTATTTTGTTTCTTAAGTTTACAAAATAATGAAGTGTTAATAAATTTCTTAAAGTATAAAATGTTCAAGATCTATTAAGCTAACGATCATAACAAATATTTAACTGATATATTATTTATTAGTTTAGTATTTGAGTTTATTTAAGTATTATAAATTGAATAATAGAAAGAAAAAGAAAAAGAAACGATTAATTCAATTGTGATTTGATTTCCTTATTTTCATTAAATACTTAATTTATCAATATTATTATTACTTTCTAAACATATGGTAATTACTATAAAACAAAATAACATATATAACTAAAACATATAATATATGATTATTTTATGAAAATTGACCAAAATACCCTTAGTAAAATCTAGGGGTATTACAGTCCCCCTTCCTTAAAAAAATTTCGTCCTCGAAATTTCAGAGTAGATAAGCAATAATAATAAAACTAATTCACTTATATCTACAAGAAGTGTTAAGTCACTTACATCACTAAGTCATGTGTCTCCATTGCTTGGATTGATAAAGAGGTGAGGATATCTAGTTCGTACATCCTCCTCTAACTCCCATGACGACTCGGAAATTCCATGGTTATTCCAAAGAACTTTTACATATGGAATGTTTCGTCGTCGCAACACTTGTTCCTTACGATCCAAGATTTGCATCGGCACCTCTTCATAAGTCAAGTTCGCATCCAATTGGAGTGTCTCATAGCTCAAAATATGGGTTGGATCAGTGATATACTTCCTAAGTAGTGAGACGTGAAAAACTTCATGAACACCCGATAATGTTGGTGGAAGTTCAAGCTGATATGCCACAGGTCCAACCCGCTTCAATATCTCAAAGGGTCCAATAAACCTTGGGCTCAATTTTCCCTTCTTCCCAAATCTGATTACGCCTTTCATTGGTGCAATTTTCAGAAACACCTTATCACCAACTGCAAATTCCAAGTCTTTGCGTCGAGTGTCGGCATAACTCTTTTGTCGGTCTTGAGCTCCCTTTATTCTTTTTTGAATCAAACCAACCTTTTCTTTTGCCTCATTTATCAAATCAGGTCCATACAGTCTCCTCTCCCCCACTTCATCCCAAAATAATGGAGAGCGACACCTTCTACCATAGAGTGCCTCATACGGAGCCATTCCAATAGTTGCTTGGAAGCTATTATTGTAGGCAAATTCTACTAGAGAAAGGTATTTCTCCCAACTCCCTTTTAGATCAAGTATGCATGCCCTCAACATGTCTTCAATTATCTGGTTTACCCTCTCTGTTTGCCCGTCTG
The DNA here is from genome assembly GCF_041222555.1 of Hakea prostrata. Taxonomy (NCBI): domain Eukaryota; kingdom Viridiplantae; phylum Streptophyta; class Magnoliopsida; order Proteales; family Proteaceae; genus Hakea; species Hakea prostrata. Next base: position 12,288,008 of record NC_142608.1, read on the forward strand.
ACTGGGGGTGAAAAGCCGAACTAAAATTTAACTTTGTTTCCATTGCTTCCTGAATGCCCCTCCACAATCTAGAGGTAAATCGGGAATCTCTATCTGATATAATTGATAGGGGTACGCCATGTAGTCGTACGATTTGGTCCACATACATTTGACCCATACGCTCAACAGGGTATGTCATAGCATAGGCTAGAAAGTGGGCTGATTTTGTTAGTCGATCAACCACTACCCAAATGGCGTCATGACCCTTTGATGTTTTAGGTAATCCAGTAATGAAATCCATGCTGATTGAGTCCCACTTCCATTGTGGAATCTCTAATGGTTGAAGTAACCCAGATGGTCGTTGGTGCTCTACCTTCACTTGCTGACAAGTAAGACATTTCTCGACAAATCTAGCAATATCCCTCTTCATGTTCTCCCACCAATATTGCTCCTTCAAGTCCCGATTCATTTTAGTGCTTCCAGGTTGAATGGTATATGGAGCATTGTGGGCTTCTTGAAGGATCAATTCCTTCAAATCCTCTTCTGTTGGTACACAAAGTCTGGTACAGAATCGGATTGTCCCATCATCTGCAATGTTGAACCGTGATTGTTTCCCTTCTTGGATTGCCTTGCGGACACCAAGCCAAAACTCATTTTTCTGTTGACCTTCCTTGATTCGTCCTAATAATGTAGGCTGAAGGGTCAAGCTAGCTATTACAGCGGGTGGGTCATTGACGACCAATTCAAATAACAACGCTCCTATGTCCTTTTGCAGCTCTACTTGTTTGGTTAGAATTGTTGCAGATAGCCCTTGAGTCTTCCTACTAAGTGCATCGGCAACGACATTAGCCTTGCCAGGGTGATATAAAATATCACAATCATAATCTTTAATTAATTCCAACCATCGACGTTGTCTCATATTCAACTCCTTTTGAGTGAAGAAGTACTTTAGACTCTTATGGTCGGTATATATTTTGCATTTCTCCCCATATAAGTAGTGCCTCCAAATCTTCAGAGCAAACACCACAGCTACAAGCTCTAAATCATGAGTAGGATAGTTCTTCTCATAATCTTTAAGTTGTCTGGAAGCATATGCTATCACCCTTCCATTCTGCATTAGAACACAACCCAAGCCTCTCGATGAAGCATCGCTATAGATTACCATCCCTCCTGTTCCTGCAGGTAAAGCCAGCACAGGAGCGGTGACTAATCTTTTCTTTAACTCTTGAAAGCTACTTTCGCACTCCTTGGTCCACACAAACTTCACGTTCTTCTTAGTTAGAGCACTTAAAGGCTTGGTGATGCTGGAAAAGCCTTCAATAAACCTTCTATAGTACCCGGCCAAACCCAAAAAGCTTCGAATGTCAGCTGCTGAGGTTGGTTGAGCCCATTCGGTCACCGCCTTAACCTTTGTTGGGTCGACAGATACTCCATTTGATGATATAACATGACCCAAGAATATGACTTGATCAAGCCAAAATTCACATTTGCTCAATTTTGCATACAATTGTTTTTCACGTAGCCTTTGCAAAGCAATCCTCAGGTGTTCCTCATGCTCTTCCTTGCTTTTGGAATAAATCAAGATGTCATCGATAAATACAATGACAAATTTATCCAAGAACTCATGAAATACCCGATTCATGAGATCCATAAATACGGCAGGAGCATTGGTTAGCCCGAACGGCATCACTACAAACTCGTAGTGACCGTACCGCGTCCTAAAAGCTATCTTAGGTATGTCTTCCTTCTTGACTTTTAGCTGGTGGTAACCAGACCGAAGATCAATCTTGGAAAATACGTTTGCCCCTTGCAATTGATCGAAAAGATCATCTATTCTAGGCAAAGGATAATGGTTCTTGATGGTAACCTTGTTTAACTCGCGATAGTCTATGCATAATCGCATAGTCCCATCCTTCTTCTTTACGAATAAAACAGGTGCACCCCAAGGTGATACACTAGGTCTGATGTACCCTTTGTCTAATAATTCTTGTAACTTCTCCTTTAATTCTTTTAGTTCATTTGGGGCCATCTGATAAGGTGCTTTGGAAATGGGTGCTGTTCCGGGAACCAACTCAATGGTAAATTCAATCTCTCTATCAAGTGGTACTTCAGTGAGATCTTCAAGAAAGACGTCAGGGAAATCCTTCACGACTTCAATGTCTTCAACTCTACGACCTTTCTTTTCTTCTACTATAGCAGCCATAAAGCCTTGGCATCCATGAGTAAGAAATTTCCTTGCTTTAACAGCTGAGATAATAGGCATAGTGGATTTTCCTCTCGTTGAGCCAGAGAATGTAAACTTCTTTCCATTCTCGGGTCGAAATACTATTATCTTGTCGTAACATGAAATGGTTGCCCTATGGATGGATAACCAATCCATGCCGAGAATAACATCCAAGTCTTTCATTTCCAACAAGATCAAGACTGCTGGAAGCGTCACATCTCCCACCAAGACCGGAATAGAAACTAACATTGCATCTGCTTCCATGGTGGAACCAGATGGCAACGAGACTGAGAGTTTTGGATCAAGTGGTTTAGGTTTGATTTTCAAGTTTTGAGCAAAACTCATGGAAACAAAAGAGTGGGTAGCTCCTGAGTCAAACAATGCATAGCGGGGGTGGAAGAAATAGATAAGATACCTGACACCACATTATTAACTTGTTCAGCTTCCTTGGTACCAAGTGCAAAAACTCTTGCTTGGCCTTTGAGTGCATTGTTACTGGGAGTAACTTGATAAGGCTGGGGCTGAATTCTTATAGGTCTCTGTCCTTGATAAGCCAAACGAGGAGCTTGACCAATTTTAGATGGCCTCTGTTGACTTAGCGCTGCTCCGGTGGGCTGACCCTGGAATGATTGTTGTGGTAGTCGAATGGTTGATGGCAACTGAGAAGGTTTAGGGCACACTTTTGAAGTGTGACCACTTGCCCCACAATTATAACAAATGACAGTAGAGTACCGGCACGGACCTTGATGCATCTTTCCACAGTAGTGACAAGCTTGAAGATATGATTGTGGTTGTTGAGTGCGTGCTACCTTTTGAAATTGGCTACCATTAGTTATGTGAGACTCCAAAGGTCTCTTGCCTTTTCCAATATTGTTGATCAAAGAGCCCCTTAAATTCTCCTCTAGGGTCAAAGCTTTCTCCAATAATTCTGCATAGGATGAATAACTAGCAATTGAGATTGGAGCTCTTAATGCAATGCTCAAGCCTCCTAAAAATCTCTTTATCTTCTTATCTTCCGTGTTGACTTGTTCAGGTGCAAACATACTTAGATCTTCAAATTTCTTCCTATAGTTCAACACTGAGTCAGACCCCTGAACTAGGTGTAAGAATTCTGTTTCCTTTGCTACCTCCACATTATTGGGAAAGTAACACTTATAAAAGGCAGCTACAAAATTTGTCCAAGTAATGGTGGGGTCAGAAGCTTCTAGGATTTGCTTTTGTGTCATCCACCAATTATGTGCTACCTCCTGAAGCATAATGTGGCACATGCAACCTTTTGAGAGTCGGTGCAATTCAAGGCGGCAAAGATTTTCTCCATCTCTTGGATCCACCTGGCAGGCCAAAGAGCATCAGAAGCGACCCCCTTGAAGTTGGGTGGCCCAAGCTTTTTAAATCTTTCAAGTACTCTGCCTTGATCATCACCTTTAGCAGCGTGAATCTCATTTTGCCCTGCCCTATAGGCAAAATGACTTCCATTGCCACCCGAAACTTGTTGTTGCATGAAGGTCATGAACTGAGTAAAAGCTTTCATGAAATCATTGGGAGCAACATCAGGTGTTAAAGGGGGTGGTGGTAATGAGGTATTACTTCCCCCCGGTGCTACATATTCGGTATTGTGTAACAGGTTCTCCGAGATCAGTGCTTCCTCTTAGAGGAGTGATTCATTCTCATGAGTTTGGGTATTTCTTCCAGTGTCCATTAGTGCCTATTTAGTCAAAATACAAATGCCACTCAGATGGTACTTCATATTTTAATAAAACAATACTACCAAAAACTTAGGAAAATAAATTATCAATAAAATAAATTTCATAGTAGTGAAACATGAAAATATAGCATAAATTAACATTTATTTACAAATATAACATATTTGCAATAAAGAACTTAACAAAAAACAAAAAAAAACCTTTTAACTCAAAAAAAGTCCTAAGTGTATAAAGGACTCAACTACTAACTAGCCTAAGATTCATCATTTTTCTTTCTTGATTCTATAGTTCTACGTTTTATAGGTTCAATCTATCCTAAGGTTTTGCTTTGATACCACTCTGCAACGCCCCGATTCCCAATATGGGAAATTAGGTCGATACTTAACCCAAGAACCGGTTTTTCCTTAGGTAGTGAACCAGTCGTGATAAAATAGACCAGAAATTAAACTCAAAGAATTTAGAATATTTAAGCAGTGGAAGTCTATTGTAATAAACTGAAACATTTCCATTATTCTAAAATATCCAAAATAAAAGGGTTGGACTATTACATTTATCAAGTAGAACATTTCACACCAATTACATAATTATTTAAATATAGATAAAAACATATTTTGTGTCCTTAACAAATAATATATGAATGAGGTTCATCAGCAATATGGACTTCTTCTGTATCATGGCACAATTCTTCAAAGTCATGCCCTACACATTCACCATCTGGAGAAAAATATTGGGTAAGTTTCGAAAAACTTAGCAAGATCAAATCTAGCAAGATATCGACATGTTTGAAATAATGTATCAAAATAAATAATGCAATAATGCTAATGCACAAGTTATTATTTATCTTATTTGGAAACAATACGATGGCCCATGCCGTTACATGGCCTGCACGCGTTATACAGCCCTGATATGTGTGTTGGTCCCTCCAGTGTTATCATGGGTTTTCCCAATAGGAAAGGATGAAGATTGATCCACGCCGTTACGTGGCCTGCGCGCGTTACACAGCCCTATCAACCCATCCAATTCTCTATCGGACCATGATAAATGGAAAAGTTTATGTCTTCTTCTTATAATGCAATATGCAATGCAATGCCAAATCTTGAAATTCATAGAAATTTATAAAAGACAATATTCACGGCAAGTCATAATATACAAAAAGAGAAAGAATACAATGATTCAATTTTCATAGATGATAATGATTATCACTAGCAATCAAGATTAAGATGAAATCCAATGGTTCAATCTATAGATAACATATAGGATCTTCATTTGCAACATAAAATCAAATAACCCAATGATTCAAACGAGTAAATATACACGAAGGATTCTCACTAGTAATACATATCAATTACGAAATTATTCAAACAAGTGGATATAATGCAAGATTATCACTTGCCTTCACGATAGATTCAATATCAAAATATTCCAATGTTTTGAGCAGTCCAATAAAACACAAACTAGGACAAACGATTGCAGTGAACGGATTCAGTTTAAAATCAAAAGAAATTTAGAAATTCTTATTGATTTTAGAGAGAAATGAACTCTCTCTCTCTCTCTCTCTCTCTCTCTCTCTCTCTCTCCCCCCTTCTTTGGAAAAATTTCTCCCCCGTAAGGTAAATCCCTCCCCCTATTTATATGCAAGAAAATTCATAATAACAATCAAGTAAATTAATAAAACTTAAAGTATGATAAATTATTAAGTGATTAACTATTCTTAATATACATAAATTCATTTATTATATTATATTTTAACTCTTAACGTATTTTGTTTCTTAAGTTTACAAAATAATGAAGTGTTAATAAATTTCTTAAAGTATAAAATGTTCAAGATCTATTAAGCTAACGATCATAACAAATATTTAACTGATATATTATTTATTAGTTTAGTATTTGAGTTTATTTAAGTATTATAAATTGAATAATAGAAAGAAATAGAAAAAGAAACGATTAATTCAATTGTGATTTGATTTCCTTATTTTCATTAAATACTTAATTTATCAATATTATTATTACTTTCTAAACAAATGGTAATTACTATAAAACAAAATAACATGTATAACTAAAACATATAATATATGATTATTTTATGAAAATTGACCAAAATACCCTTAGTAAAATCTAGGGGTATTACAGTTTGACACGGAAAGGTTTAATGGTTCACCATCAACCAAATCTCGTCAGCTAATGGTAGAAATTTCAGCAGCATTGTGGATGTGATGATGAAGTGTTAGAAATTTCAGATTTATAATTTCATATGCACGAGATATATCTGGGTAGCTGTGGTTTTTCCATCCAAAACGAGGATTTAACACAAAATTTTGTTTCTTGTTGGCCAAGTAGTAAGTATTTGTAATTTCACAGGGAAAATATTGAGAAAATTACAGAATTTTTTTTAAAATTTTTTTATATATACTTTTTAAGATTTTTAAGAGGTTAAGAGAAGATAAAATAGGAGAGAAGTTTTGGATGCTGGGACTTCTTCCAGTGTGGCTTTAATGCCAATCTGAAGAAGAAAGAAGGTGGACTGATTAATGTCTTTTTGGAGATCTTATGAAGCTCCAATAAGGTGTGAGGAATAACAGAACCCAGTCAGAAAAGAAAATATAGAATCCTTGGAATGCTGATCTCATTGAGTTCATTCTTTGTGCTCTAATGGTGATTTGATGAACGATTGAGAAGGAGCTTCTTGGTTGCTGTTGCACTCGTGTTCCTGGAGTTCCTATGTTGAAAAACCTTGCAATAGGTTGAAGAAGATGGATTGAGATGAAGTATCAAGAGCTTGCTGTCCTAGGTCATGGGAGTTTCAGGATTTATGCTTGGGATTTGGTTTGTTGTTACAGTTTAGTGAGTGGACACAGAAAATTCACATTTGATTAGTTACTGGTTTGTCGTAAGCTTGATATAGATTCTGAAATACGGTATTGCACACATCGAATCCGATGGAAGATTCTGATACATACATTTCTTATCACTTAGCTAGTGATAAATGAAGCTTTTGAGACTCATATTTATTTTAGAAGCAAGGGTAACAGCCAAGGAGTCCAGGTTGAATAGATTCTAGATCCAAGGAGTGGAATTTGGCCAAGTCATCTCTCCATGGGACTGCTCTGTGTATCCTGTATTGCCTTTGCCAAGATTAAGTTGTCAGTCTCCACCTCCACCTGCATTCACCAATTGCATGCATGGATCAAAGCTTGGCGCCTCGCGGTTGCTTCCCTGGATAAGATATCTTCGAAAACAGCAGAGGCCGAGACTGCAAATGCATACTGATTTTAATATGATTTCCTGGCTAGCATGGGAGAGGAAGCAATATATGCTTCCAGCTTTGAATCTTCTTGCATACTTTCTCTTCAACATTTTGGAAAACCTTCAGACAACCCAAAATCTGTTGGGAGGCCCAAATACTTTGGTGGGTCGTCTCTGTATGGAATATGAACACCCTAGAGAAATTTAGTTTTAAAATTTTTTATGGTGCATCTGTACTAAAGCCCAGTCCTAAACTTGGATAAGTTGATTACTTGACCAATTGCATGGCAATATAAATCTAAGCACGCTTTGAGATTGTCAACCAAGTCCGACTTTATCTTCGAAAAGAGCAAACAATCATCTACAAACTTAAAGTCAAATTACCTCTCTACCTCAATTCAGACTTTAATTAATCTTCTCCTCCACCGCATGACCAATTAGACAAGATAAAGCCTTGGCACATAAAATAAAAATAAATGGTGACAAACTAAGTTATACAAAGGAAATATCAATCTCCAGGGAGTAACTTCAAAGAGGGTTACTTTCGTATGAACCATCAGCTTCGCTATCTCATGCTCCATTTGGTACTTACTACATTCTTCTAACTATAAGAGGGGGGGGGGTGAATCAGTGTCTTCAAAAATTCACTTCAATGTGAAGCTTCAAAGCCCACTTAAGTTGCCAACAATGACAACACCTTCATTTTAGGCCAATGGAACAACATATGTAAAGAAACTCGGAGGGAAGAAGACTTCCAGGCCAAGCCCTACTCTTGATGGGTTCAAGCTAGTGATACCCAATTAAATCTCAAATTCTTACTTCACATTCATTTATTCAAATACATGATATTCAAACTGTAAAAGTATATATACGAGAACTGTGATTGACAACCCTTGCATGGGTGTGCTTAATACACACAAATAATTCATTCTTTTTTAGGTCTATATTATCTTAGAGCTCTAGATTTTTAGGAAAAAATATTTTCTTAATGGACTTTGAAAATGAAGTTCTAAGTTGAATGTTCTATAATTTCTTCAATAAAATTTACTTTTCTTTGAATTTATCATCTATTAGTTTTATTCAATTACGAGAGAGATCAAGATAAACAGTTTCTAACAGCCTTATCAAGAAATGTGGCCGGCCCAATGTCTGGTGAAGGCCATATCAGTAGCTGATGTTAGATCATATAAAAATTCTATGAATTTAACAGCTCGTATATGTAAGATTATATACAAATTTAATTTTATGAATTCTTTTAGGGCCTGTTTGGTTACATGAGTCTGGAGATTTCAAATATCTAGAGATTTCAAATTTATAGACTTCAAATCTATGGAGTTATAATTTATAAAATTAAGTGTTTGGTTGTGGAATGAAATCTGTGAATTCATCATAAAAATTTATTTGATCGACATGATTTTTGTGAATGTACAATTGTATAGCTTTTTTGAAATCTCTGGATTTCACCCCTTACCCATGAATCTAAAGATTCACCTTTTTACACTAAAAACGTGAATCTGTAGATTTCATGAATCTATAGATTTTTACAACCAAACGGGTATAATTCTCAGATTCATGAATCCAGAGATTTGAAATCACAATTTCACCAGACTCGCCATTTAGAAAACTTGACGACTGGATCTTATCATACTAGTTCGAAGCGAGTCACATCTTTTTATTTTTTTCATTGTAATGAATATGCATAAATTGTAGATTAGTGAACCTATATGGAAAAACTAGCCAAAAAGAAGAAAAAAAACAAGTAGAAATCACATCAGTAAGTAAAGGAAAGGGACTCCTTTATAACATGCTCAGCTCAATTACAAAGTAATTGACTCTATCATTTATGTTGTTGAAAAAATATGATCCCAGCTCAATGGTTCGTGTTGAACCTATACCTGATTCCTGCGACCAAAATAGGGTGAAAGTGGGTCGCCACAGAGGACAAGAAGTGTCACATCCCACCTGCTGGTCTCGGATACCCGCCCGACAACCTGTAGGAGCGAACCGTCATAGGATTGACGGTCTTACTATCAATAATCATAAATGCAAGTAATAAATAATCATGAACAAAAATAAATGCAATAATTAATAAAAGGATTACATGAGTCCAAATACTCCAATAAAATAATTAAGGAAAGAATGAATCAATGATAAAAAAGAATAAAGAATTCAGCAAAAGCACACAAAATAAATCAAATAAGTTTCTTTCCAGTTTCTTTCTCTAAAGCTAAGTAATAATTCTCATGAATCGCAAGATAAGGGGTCCTCTAGTTCTTTTCCATACGATCTGCAAGTTGCCTCCTACATCCATTAATGGGTGTTGTAAGCGCACTCCATGCACCCGGAGGAGCTCCCGCACTGGCTATCTCCATCTTCCACTGTCGGTGCCATATACTCTTCATAGGAGAAGGCTCCTTCATGGGGAACCAATCCATCTTCTAACGGATGACATTCCTCTGTGCAGACTAATATCATACAAATGAAAGGAATGAGTTCTGACAAACTCAATAAGGATAACATAATTCTCATCCATATGTCAACACAATCAGGAATGCAAATATGATATGAATGATATGCAGAAATATGAATGCTATTATGATCTAATTGTGCAAGTCTCTAACAGTTGACATGCTTTAAGATATACACCAGTCCTTCTTTAGGTAGGTCTAGTCAATCTGATCCCGTAAGGACTTGATACCTTTTTAGGGATCCTAGGTAAAGGGGTAAGTCCACACCTGGCTCACAATCCATGGTTGGGGTTTAAGTCAACACTCATACCACGATCATTGGTATGAGTACTGGCGCATGTCAGGATTTCTAATCCAATGCAAGTCATAATGGTAACACACTACATGAAGTCTAGATACTTCCCCTATTGGCACCAACCAACTCAGTTCCATATCTTTTGCAACCTAGGAATGAGAACCCTCACAGACTGGCTACCGCTATTGGACTCCATTCCCGAACCCTATGGTCATCCACATATTGTTGGGGCGAAAAGCTCTCATGACTCCTCACGACACCCGGTTTTCTCCTTGGACATCCATGAGCCTAACCCTAACATATGCAACCCTACCATTGCATGAACAACAGTAGATCACTGAATCTCCACATGGACTAGTTACTATTGTAGGATGAGATAGAGTCACGTCACCATCGTCACGGGTCATCCGGTTTCAATTCCCCTACCGAAAAGGTAGTAGTATGTGGGGTACCTAGCCATGCAATACTAGACTCTCCCTAGGGATGCCATCTAGTAGTCATGATAGTGCTACAGCATCAGTGAACATGTGTCCCGTACCACAGTCCTCTTATATCTCTAGCTAAGATATCCCAATGGAATACCCTTTCCACCACAACCACACTTCACCAATCATAATCATTCCATAATCAACAATACGATATCATAAATGATAAAGTACATAAAAGAACAATACAAACAACAAGTATAAAATAAGATTAACATGCTAAATACAATTATAGCAGGGTATATGATTTAAGAATAGTAAAGAAAGACACTGATCTAGCATGTTCAAGTCATTCCATAAAAACAAGAATGTATATCCTTACTTGCATATAAGTAGAATTCCCTTTAAAATATAATCCACAAATAATTATAAGACTTTTAGTAGAAACATAGAACACCTATAAATAGGGTTATAAGATTATATAAGTCAAAAGAGTCAAATTGGATAAAACCCAAAAGCCACATGCTATCTGTAATATAGCCGGTCGCTTGGGTCAAGCGACCACCACTAGTGACCACCCAAAAAACAAAATGCTTAAATCCGAAACTCAGGCTTTTGATCATCCGATGATCTCATTCCGAATTTTGAACCTAACACACCCTTAACCAAGGGGTAAAAAGAAACCCTAAAATTAACGTAGATTAGTCACCCAAAATTCTTCCCTTGATTGGATCCATCCTTTTCACGAAAGCAGGGTTTCGATTTCGGACAAGATCCCATTAAGAACATTGGAAAGAGAGCTACAACTAACCAATTCGGTAACCACTAACAACATGGGGATGTAACATGAAACAAAGGCTAAAAGAGAGAAAGGGTGAAAGCAAATCCAATTATCTCACACCAGAATCACCAAATAAGGAAAAGAATTAACTCCAGATCTCAATCCACGTTCTGCTCACCATCCAGAGTGTGTGCACTACCTCCTAACCACCAAAAACAGCAATCCCGAATATAATATTTGTCAAAAAGGTGAGGGTTTCTATTTATAGAGGTCTGGGGGGGGAAATTAGGGTAAAATCCTGCAACTAGAACCAGGCGGTACATTGATTTACAATTGTGCTTTGTTCAAGGGGTTGAAACCCAAATACAACCTAACCCTAATTAACACATGGGGGAGGTCTTACCTTCATTCCGGACATCTCTAGACATCACATGCTTTCTACGAGAGATCCAACTTCCTAGCAAGATAGGTTCTTCATCAAGAGAATCCACATCCATGGGTTGAGGGTATGGATCATGAACTTCTATCCGGATACTCCACAAATTAACTTGGCTAGACCTTCAGGTTCTCGGACCTGCAATACGGATTCCGGGTTAGAAATACAGGGGTTGTTACAAGAAGCCACCTCCGACGATCAAGTTAGTGCAGGCTAGCAAACCAAAGACTACATTGAGGGGTAAAGTACCCAAAGAGATGAAGAAGATCATGCTCCTCAAGAGTTAGAAAAGCAAGACAGTGGAGGGTGGAGTGTTCAGGTCCTCTCCCTCTTCAGGTAAGGTCATGGGTTATATATTTGATCCATACCTGAAGAGATGGTGGATGTTTCACAGCCCTTGGATGCTTATCTCATGAGATGGAGGGTGGAGATGACTTCTTAGGGAAGCAAAAGTGACGAGCTTGCTGACTTGACCGCCCAGCCGTAGTATCGTCTTGTCACTGGATGACTGTCAAAGCTTGTCCTAACAGTGTCCCATAGCCGTTTGGTCAGTGGAGCAGCAGGCATTAGGCTCGAGGGAAGTTCTGAGTCGGATTAGAAGCTTCCTTATCCACTGCGGGATATGCGAGATCTTCTGTACATAATAAGCACGAGAAAAGACATTTGAGAATCTATCTTATCTTCGCCGGGAAGGCTCCTATGAGTAGAAGTACCGTTCAACCCCTTGGATTAGCAACCTTCCTGAGAAGTGCAGTTTTTCGAGAAGTCCCTTCTAGACCTCCTTGGTTCGAGTGCTGACCTCTAGCCCTGGTCCAAGTGTCGACTTCCAGTTCGTACAATTTAGCAGATAACAATTTATAAAAAGTGACTAAAACTCACCAAGATATCATGATTTTGAATTTTTTAGAAAAAATAATTGTAGACTTGCACATTTTCTCATGTTAACCTACTCCACATACAACCTTTGACTAAGTTTTTAAGGTTGGACTCAGGTTGAAAGGAAAATCCAAGTATTCATATTAAAATCTTTTCTAACCTTCATAAAAAGAAAAAGGCTTCTTTACCGCATTCATGAAACACATTTTCATCGGTAAATAAGACCACAAGTGGGGAAGACAAAACACACATTACAGGCCATTAATGTATTAGGACGTTGAAAATGAATGATTTTTTTTCCCTTTAAATACTCATCTCAATGATCTTGTCGGGTGCATGGTATGTCCATAAAAGTGAAAACTTTCCCACAACAATATTCACAATCTCAAAAGCTCAATTTGAGAGAAGGAAGTTAATTGGTAGGGTCTCAATAATAGTAAAACATTATAATAATCCATCTAGATATTACCTTTTAAGTATAAATTTATATACATATAACGAAGAGAAAAGAATGTCATCACATTTAATAAATTCATGTGAATGCTTTGTTACTCTTCTATTGGCTCTTATAAGATTCACGGGCAAAATCACCCACAGATGAGATAAGATTTTACATAGTTCTCTCGAAGGCTACACCCTTAGTAGATGTAGTGCTCCACTATGAAGTTTATATGACTTGTAATACCAACCTGATTCTCTACCCTTTTCAACCTTGTAAAGAGATTATATAAGTAGTTATTGGTGAAAAATCTTATTTCAAAGACGAATTGAACAAAAGTGCCCATACCAAACGGTTGAAAAAAGCAAAAGCTCCACCATGAGTAAAAAGATGAATTATAATACCAAGATTATTTTCTACCATTTTCAGCCTTGTAAAGAGACTATATAAGTAGTTATAGGTGAAAACTCCTAAGTACCATATACCAAATATTTGAAAAAGGCAAAACAACACCTCCAAAAAGTTAGGGGTGCACAACCAATTATTTTAAAAAACTCAAATTCATAGCAAGACGCATACCTATTTGGCGATCGTTAACGTAAAAGACATTCATCTTAATATGTTTAATTAGATCTTTAATCAGATTCCCAAAACATGTTACATGGTGAAAACTGATCTTCTCACAATAGCCCTTGAGCCCATGCTTCTCGATGCTAATTAGAGGTGTTAGACAATTTAATGTCAGAGTTTCATGCTACAATTACCACATAATGGGTTGGTTTGAACTATTAGTCTGGCTTGTTAAGGTGGGGAATCAAGTAAGGAGATCCACCCTGAATGCAAGGTTTAACACTTGACTTCTCACACTTTTAAAGAATATAAATAAAAAGCCTTTTCACAAATTCAAACTTCACGGCCTAACTTACATAGCTGACAAGTAACAAATACAAACATCTCAAGGAGAAAAGCTCAGAAGTAGACAGAGACATTAGACAGCAATGGTAAAGATCTCAAATCTCCCCAGATCCTCCTCCTATTTCTCTCTCTCTTTTTGGCGACCTTTGTCTTCTCCTTCATTGACGCTGCTCCGAGGAGCTTTGCCGATCCCAACAACAAGGCCAATTTTCCTAAGCAAAGCCAAAATCAGAACCAGAATCAGAAGCAAGAGGAATTGAATAACTTACCTGCTGGATCACCACAGAAAGTGGATCTAACCTCTGGTGCTAAGCCTAGCCGCATTCACCCACCCTGCCCTCCCGGCGTTGGTCCAGAGAGATCTGGCCCAAGTTGCTATGGTGTCGGACACTGACCCCCAATATCAATCTCACAACTCTTTCTATTTCTCATTTATTCAAGCAGATTTACGATTAAATATCTTAGAGAATAAGATATATACCCATGCATGAGCTGTTAGCGATTCAACCATATAACTTGGTTGCGGATTCGTTAGCTCAGTGGGCTGTGTCAATTGCAAGTAAGCTAGCATGGCTTGCCTCTCTTTGGTTGTTAGATCTGTTTTCCCAAATGCCTTGTGTAGATGTAAGTAGTAAATAATTTTTTTTAGTGTAATTTTTTTGGCATAAATATAAAAGCATCACACATTGAAATATAAGAGTGTAACACATCGACAGTCAAGCACATGAGGTGTTTCATTATGATGAAAAGATGAAAAATATTGCAACCTAGCTGTTTCTCTACCCCTCTCAACCCTGTTAAGAGACTATAAATTGTTACACGTGAAAAAACTCTACTTGAAAGAAAATTATCGAAATGCCTAATTAAAAGCCATACAAAACAATACATGACCTCCAAACAGTTACGAGCATATAATTTTTTAAAGAACTCGAAATCCAGAACAACGCCGATACCCTACTTGATAATGGTCAACGTAAAAAAAAAATGATCATCTAAGTGCGTTTAGACCTCAAAATGGATCCTATAAATTTTTCATGGTGAAAATTAGTCTTACAACAGCCCTTGAGCACATGCTTCCTGTAATGGACAGGAATGAAACTATTTGTGGGACTTGTTAAAGGCAGTTGATATTCCAAATTAAATGCTTTCAACCACTTGCGAGACACACGGTCGAGGTTGAAATATGAACCATTGATAGTAGGTGTTGCACATTAAATACGCGGCATTCAAGTACTCAAGTCTCACTCTATTGAAGGAGGCGAATTAAGTAATGAGATCCACCCGGAATTCGAGGTTTTACACTCACTTTTACCATACTTTTAGAATTCAAATACCAAGCCTTTTCACAAATTCACATCTCACAGCTCTACTCACACAGCTGACAAAGGAGAAAAAGCCCACACGTAGAGAGACACAGCAATGGGTAAAGATCTCAAGTCTCCCCAGATCCTCCTCCTCTTTCTCTATCTCTTACTGGCGAGCTTTATCTTTTCCTTCACTGAAGCTGCTCCATGGAACAGTGTCAAACCCACTACCATTCCTTTCCCCAGAAGCTGAGGTTTGTTCTAAACCATGGTGCAGCTCGAGGCCACAAAGCCGTACCCTGCCCCGCCAGCAATGGTCCGCAGAGAACCGGCCAAAGCCGCTGTGCTGACATTCACTAGCTCCCAATGGATTCACATCCTCTGTAATTCATTTCCCTGCAACTCCCTACAATTCCCTTCTAGGATTGTTCCATGTGACATTTAAATAAATAATTACCCAAACTCACAGCTCCCAATATGCAAACTCACAGCTCTTTCTGTTTGATATATACATATGTGTGTATATGAATAAATAAATATTGTAAAGTTATAAGATAGCTATAGATGAGTATCCAAGTTCTTTATCAATATGAATGAATTATGCTACATATGCTTCTTTCAATTCCGCGATCAATTCCTTCAATTCATTAGAATTTAGAAACCACATCAAATCGCATCGCAATAAGTATTTGTGGGTTTTTTTTTTCTTCTTCCTGGAAATGGGTATTGGAAATTTGGAATTTATTTTCCGATTCCGTAGTTGGTGATCTAGTGGATTGGATCCAAATCTAATAGTGAAAATGTGGATTTGGAAGTATCGTCATGTATCGCCACCTTATCTTACTACGCTGTCTTTATTCTTTGGTGCTATTAATTGGAGTTTCTTGGCTTCTCTTCCCTGTTCTAACCTGATCAGTGATGTCAAAGCTCTAATCCCTCTCCATCTACCTCTAATTCGTGAATTCAATCCAGAGAAAAATGGGTACCCTCGAGAGAGAGAGAACGACAACAGGGTGGGCAGCAAGAGACCCATCAGGGTCCAGAAGATGTGTTTATCAAGGTGATCTGTTGTGGGATCTGCCACAGCCATCTCCATAAAATCAAGAATGATTTGGGCATGTCCAACCACCCCATGGTTCCTGGGTACTAATTACCTCACTCCTCACTCTTCGCCATTAATGGGTTTTCGTATATTTGGTTGCTCAAGTATCTAACTTGTTTGTCTCCTTCCAATTTCTCAAAAGACACAATGTCGTTGGTGAACTAATGGAAGTTGGTTCTGATGTGACCAAGTTCAAAGTAGGAGATCGAGTTGGGGTGGGTTGCATCGTCGGATGTTGCAGACAATGCTCTCCTTGCAAATCAAACATCGAACAATATTGCAATAAGAAGATCTGGTCCTACAATGATGTATACTTAGACGGAAAACCAACTCAGGGAGGTTTTGCCGGTGCCAAGGTCATCGATCAGAAGTAAATAACTAGACTCTGTTTTTTCTGCTCTTTACATCTCAAGTATTCTATTAATCTACAAGATTGAGTTTTTATTAGGTTTGCAGTGAAGATACCAGAAGGGATGGCAGCAGAACAAGCTGCGCCGCTTCTGTGTGCAGGGCTGACAGCTTATATAGTCCATTCGTAGTCACACATAATGTCTAGAATGTTTTTTTTTTTTAGTATTTGAGTCAACCTCATAGATTTTTTGTCTCATCAATTAGTAAGAATCTGTGGAAGGTTAAAGCAGGAAAAATGTCTTATCAATGAGTTAACTTTCCATCCATATTTTTATTAGATCAATCAGATATTTCAGTTGAAGGCTATGACATATTGTTCACTTGCTGCACTGTCTGCCCAGAATTCTTTTATTGCAGATGAAATGTCTTTAAGGGTATTTTTAGGTGATCCATTGGCAGATTTTGATTTGGAAGCATAGAATTTAAAATTTTAGGTTTTTAAGTCTTATTTGAAATGGTACATTTTTCTGGTCATTCTGATGTTTTGTGAGTGTCATACATCTGAATAATCCATGGGGTACGCATTTGAAGGCCAGTGAAAAATATGACTACGGAATGAGGTTTGTGAGCCTGAGTTGATGATTCTGTCTTTGACAAGGAAAGGTTTAATGGTTCACCATCAACCAAATCTCGTCAGTTAATGGTAGAAGTTTCAGCAGCATTGTGGATGTGATGATGAAGTGTTAGAAATTTCAGAATTATAATTTCATATGCACGAGAAATATCTGGGTAGCTGTGGTTCTTCCATCCAAAATGAGGATTTAACATTGTTGTGGAGAAAATATAGCCTGAGGGGCCCCTTGAGACAAACGTACACCCCCCCTCGGGACATGATTATTCTGAAGACTCGGGAGGAATATTATTCTCCCTTGAGAGGCATAGAAAACCCCCTCGGGACATGATAATTTTGAAGACTCGGGAGGAATAGTGTTCTCCCTTGAGAGGCACAGAAAACCCCCTCGGGACATGATTATTCTAAAGACTCGGGAGGAATAGTGTTCTCCCTCGAGAGGCATAGAAAACCCCCTCGGGACATGATTATTCTGAAGACTCGGGAGGAATAGTGTTCTCCCTTGAGAGGCATAGAAAACCCCCTCGGGACATGATTATTCTGAAGACTCGGGAGGAATAGTGTTCTCCCTTGAGAGGCATAGAAAACCCCCTCGGGAGGAAGTTTATTGACCCCCTCGGGAGGAAGCATATTCACCCCTTTAGGGAACATGCACAGAATAAGCTCAAGAAGCCCACTTGGACTAAGTCCAAGAGTGACGTTACAGATGGCCAAGTCAGAAGAGTTAGTTATAGATAACTACTCAATGAGGCCATTCCGAGAATTGGGGAGACGAGTCATCAGATAACGGCTCTATCTGGTGCGACAAAGAAGGAGCCGTTATTCCAAGGATACTCCACTCACTCTCCAATCGTCGATCCGAAACTCAAGGAAGCGCCACTTCTAGGTAACTTCTATATAAACCCATTTCCCACATGGAGAAAGGTACGAGAACTTCATCTGAGTAATTATTCATTATGTTTTTCAGAACTCTCTCAAGAACTCTTATTGTGGCCTAGGCTGACTTGGGCGTCGGAGGCGGTTCCCCGGCCAAAACTTGGCCGATCCGTTATTGCTTTCTTTGTGAGTGCAGGCATTCCAGTTATTCCAACTTGGCTAGAGAGCTCTTAAGGTGGTCATCTCAATATCCAGCCCTCGAAGAAGTTCTAGATGCAACAAATTGGCGCCATCTGTGGGAAACGTCACAAAAAGTCATGACGAGATGTACCACACCTCAGATGACAAGTTCTCAAATTCTCACTCGAGCGAGAGAAAGGGAGATAGAAAACGGACATGTTGAAGAAAAAACTCTCATTTCTCCAGATCCGCAAATTCCTATTCCAGAGGAAGGTCAAGAAGGGATTCCAGAGATTCCTCCTTTAACTATTCCAACTCCATTTGGAGAAGGAGGTTCAAATCAACCTCCTATTCCAGCAACAGTAGCCGATTTGCAGAATATGCAAAGAGAAGTCCAACAACAAATGTTGGAACTCCAAGGAGTAGTTCGTGGCTTAGTCCATCAAGTCGGGGTACCATCCGGACCCGCCAGAAATTCCCAAGAAGGACGAAGGCGTGAAGTCATCCGACAGACTCGGGATAAGCAACGTCCGGTGAATGAAGAAAGGCGAAATCCCAGAATACCAAGATGACCAGCCGAACGAGTTGGAGAAAGATCTCAAGGGGTTCATATTGAAAAACCACTTCCCTGAGGAGATCGGACGAGGGGAAGTGTTTTCAATCATTTGGCTGGGCTTAGGCAAACCCAGGATTTACCCAGAAAAGGGCGCATAAATGAAAGAGTTCGGGAACAAGAAGGCAAAAGCCACGGAAGAGGCCATTCCAGATCTGATGACCCGAGAGGATCAGTTAGTCAATATGGATCTTCTCATGGACCAACTTCCCAATATTCTGATCTTGGAAGTGTTCGGTCTCCGCAAGAACGTCAAGAGGCACATGGTCTCGGGAGAAGATTAGATGCCATGGAGAGAAGGCTCAATGATCGGGACCTAGACGACGATTACGACGTTGTTGACCGAGAGCCATTCGCAGAGGTAGTGATGAGAGCACCTCTTCCACCCAACTTCATCATGCCGACGTTCACTCCCTACGAAGGTAAATCAAATCCTCGTGAACATATTAGTTATTTCAAATCTGTCATGGCTATTATTGGCCGAGAAGATGAGCTATTATGCCAAACTTTCCCGGCATCTCTCAAAGGCCTGGCGATAAAGTGGTTTTCTAGCCTACAGCCGAGATCCATCCGAAACTTCCGAGAGCTCGGGAGAAAATTTATTGCCCGATTCCGAAGTTGCATCGGGAGTAAGAAGACAACAGATAGCCTTTTTGTCATTAGGCAGAAACCGAATGAGTCCGTTCGGGACTACCTTCTAAGATTCGATAAAGTGGCTATCGAGGTAGAAGAGTTGGATGACACGGTGGCGTACAATGCACTCTGGAGTGGAATAAACCAAAGACATTTTCTTGAGGTATTGCTCCAAGATAAGCCAAAGACTTATGGAACACTTCTTAAGAAATGTCAAAAACAAGCAACAATTGCAGAAGTTATTGAAGCCCGAGAAGAGTCTATGAGAGGCGTAAAGGAAAAGAAGAATTATGGAGAAAGAGGTCAGAATTCAAATGCTCGGGCAAGAGATGACAAAAGGGAGGTTGGAAAGAAAGACTTGCCAATGGGGACTTTACACCTCTTAATACTAAGAGGTCAGAAATTCTATTACAGATCAGAGATAAGGAAAACTTGAAGTGGCCGGGCAAGATAAGAGCCCGACCCGAAGATAGGAATATGACAAAGTATTGCCGCTTTCACAAGGACTACGGCCACCATACGGATGAGTGCATAAATCTTAAGATCGAGATTGAGAAACTCATTCAAGGAGGGCATCTTGAAAAGTATCTTCAGAAGAAGCGACAAGACCGAGAGAAGTCCCCACCTAGATCAATAAAAAGACTCAGATCCAAAAGTCCCGAGAGGGCATATCAGAATCCTGAGAAGAAACCCGACCATCGAGAATTTTCTCCCATCTACATTGTTTTGGGAAATCCGACCGAAGAATCCATTAAGAATGCGAAGCAAAAGGCACGGTTCGTTAGATCGATGCAGTTGCCAAGAAAACGAAGAAATGACTTATGCCCAGATCCAATAACCTTCACTGACGAAGATCTCAAAGGCGTCACTTCTCCTCACGACGATGCTATAGTTATCAAAGTGAAATTGGCAAATCGGGAAGTTCACCGTGTTCTTGTAGACACGGGATCTTCCACCGACTTACTATCCTATGAAGCATTTAAGAAATTGAAGTTTGAGGACGAGATGATGACTCCATGTGGGACTCACTTATATGGGTTCGCCGGGTTGTCCGCCATATCCGAAGGGACCATTCAACTGGATCTAAGGATCGGGACCTCCCCTCGGGATGCAGTCGTCCAAGCAACATTCATGGTGATTCGGGACCTTTCAGCTTACAACATCTTGCTCGGGAGGCCAACTCTTAACGCCTTAGGGGCGGTGGTTTCTCCAACACATATGAAGTTGAAGTTTCCAACCACAGCAGGAGTCGGGGAGTGCTCTTCTGATCAGCGACTCTCCAAACAATGTTATGTGAATTATCTCAAGAAAGTTAGAAGAACCGAGAGATCGGGCAATACAATGAGTATCGAAATTCGGGATGACCTGGATGAAGAAGCTATGCAGAGAGCCGAACCTGTTGAAAAGCTTGAGCGAATTCAACTTCATCCGGATCTTCCCGAGAGAGGGACTATGATCGGTTCAGAAGAGCCTACAGAATTCAAGGAAGAACTGACAAAGTTTCTCTAGAACAACCTAGATGTATTCGCATGGTCGGCCGAAGACATGCCCGGAATAGATTGAAGAGTTGCAGAACACAGCTTAAGGATCAGGGACGATGCAATTCCTATAATCCAAAAAAGAAGGAATTTTTCGCTCGAGAAACATGCTGCCATCAGAACCGAAGTGGAGAAGCTAGAGCAATCGGGTTTCATAAAACCCATAGAATGTCCCACTTGGCTGGCAAATGTAGTAATGGTGAAGAAAGTCAACGGCAAATGGAGAATGTGTACGGATTACACAGACTTGAATAAAGCATGCCCAAAGGATTGCTATCCACTTCCCCGGATCGACCTTTTGATCGACGCCACGGCAGGACATGAAGTATTAAGCTTTATGGACGCTTACTCGAGATATAATCAGATTATAATGAATCCCAAGGACGAGAGGGATACAGCCTTCATGACAGATCGAGAAAGTTACTTCTACAAAGTAATGCCTTTCGAGTTGAAGAACGCTGGGGCCACTTATCAAAGAATGTAAACAAAGTCTTCAAAGACCAAATAGGAAGAAATATGGAAGTATATGTGGATGATATGCTTATAAAGAGTATTGTCCGAAGAAGTCATCTAGAAGATCTTGAAGAAGTCTTTGATACTTTAAGAACATATCAGATGAGGCTAAATCCAGAGAAGTGCGAGTTCGGAGTTTCTTCCGAAAAATTCCTTGGATTTATGGTATCCCAACGAGGAATCGAGGCGAATCCGGAAAAAATCAAAGCCTTGCTCGAATTGGAGTCACCGAAGACGGTTAGGGATATAAAATGCCTAACCAGAAGAGTAGCTGCCTTAAACAGATTCATTTCGAGATCGGGTGAAAAATGTTTGCCTTTCTTCAAGGGTCTCAAAGACCTCGGGAAGGCAAAGGACACCTTATGGACCGATGAATGTCAGAAAACGTTTGAGAAGTTGAAGGAGAAGCTCGGGACTCCACCTCTCTTAGTCCAACCTTCAACGGGAGAACAATTATTCACATACTTAGCCATTTCTCCAGTGGCAGTAAGCGCGGTGTTAGTAAAAGAAGGAGGTACTTTGCAAAACCCTATTTATTTCATAAGTTATGTTCTAGTAGATGCCAAGACGTGATATCCGGATGTGGACAAACAAGCTTTAGCCCTTGTAGTCGCATCTCAAAAACTCAGACCATACTTCCAAGCTCATCCAATTGTAGTCTTGACCAACTTCCCATTGAAGAAGATACTACAGAAACAAGACTTAGCCGGAAGAATGGTAACATGAGCCATTGAGTTAAGCGAATATCAAACTGAGTACAGAACTCGTCCAACTATAAAGGGACAAATATTGGCCGACTTTGTTCTTGAGAATAGCATGCCCAGTTCAGGAGTAGAAGATTCACCCGGTCAGGAGTTATGGACTTTATATGTTGACGGCTCGAGCAACTCTTTGGGGAGTGGAGCAGGGCTAATGCTAATCAGCCCGGATGGTTTCACTATTCATTATGCTTTCTCAAAAGCGTCACACTCGGGACCTCACTCGGGAGAATTTCTCCACTTCTCATGAAAGTCTAAGTAAGGCTCTCATAAGATGGAATTTCTCAAAGGCGTCACACTCGGGACCTCACTCGGGTAGCCACTCGGGAGAATTTCTCCACTTTTCATGAAAGCCCAAGGAAGGCTCTCATGAGATGGAATTTCTCAAAGGCGTCACACTCGGGACCTCACTTGAGTAGCCACTCGGGAGAATTTCCCCACCTCTTATGAAAGCCCAAAGAAGGCTCAAAGGTGTCACACTAGGGACCTCACTCGGGTAGCCATTCGGGAGAATTTCCCCACATCTTATGAAAGCCCAAAGAAGGCTCTCATGAGATGGAATTTCTCAAAGGTGTCACGCTCGGGACCTCACTCGGGTAGCCATTCGGGAGAATTTCCCCACTTCGTATGAAAGCCCAAGGAAGGCTCTCATGAGATGGAATTTCTCAAAGGCGTCACACTCGGGACCTCACTCGGGTAGCCACTCGAGAGAATTTTCCCACCTCTTATGAAAGCCCAAGGAAGGCTCTCATGAGATGGAATTTCTCAAAGGCATCACACTCGGGTACTCACTCGGGTAGCCATTCGGGAGGAAACTCAATATCTTCTTATGAAGCTCAAGGAAGACTTTCATAAGATAAGATCTCTCAGAGGTGTCACACTCGGGTACTCACTCGGGTGGACATTCGGGAAAACTTAACGAGCTTCTATGGAGCACTTGGAAGAGTCACATAAGAGAAATTCCACACAGAAGTGTTACACTCGGGACATATAAAAGGAGAACACTCTTGAGAAATCTCACAGCCAGAAATAAGGCATCAAGGTTTTCAACGTATCAATTACCTCTAAGGCATTCCGCTAGGGGAGTGAATCAGGAAGATAATCGGGAGATATAAAAGCATAATGCCTCAGTGTATACGAGATGATTACAAGCTAATTTTCTGCCAAATATTACAGAAAGCAATGAAGCAAAACAATTTTTTTTTCTTTCTTCAAGAGACAATAAAAGAGATCGATTTTAGTTGGAGTTTTAAATAGAAAGAAGACATATTCTTCCTTGCTGAATGTTCTTATGATTGAGAAAAAATTGAAAAAAAAAAAATACTTAAAAGTCAGTTATTATTGATTTTTACCCTCCCCACTTCTATTGTTTTCTTTGAAAATTGAATTATGTTTGAGGGTTAAAGAAAGGCAATAGAGAATTTTGAAAATGTAGTGGATGTTGAGCCATCATTTTACCCCACTAATTGAGTTAAGATGGAAGCTCTAGGAAATTCGGAGGTACCTAGGGAATCGGTCTTCCTGCGTTTGAAGCCTCCAGAGGTGCCTACCAATGGGGATAAATCTTATGCGGGAGTAGTGGGGAGTTCGTTGTTGCCTGAGATCGATTCCCTCCCTTTTCCTATACAAGCAGGTAAGTTTCGTAGGATTGTAATCCCGCAACAGGAATACGAGCTGCAACGTAATCAGTTCCATTTTTCTTTGATTGGGCGAGCTAATTTTCGCATCACTACCATGGATGAATTGCGAGAGCTAGCTAGGGGTGCATGGAAATTGTCTCAAGGGGTGATCTTACATTCATTGGGGAAAGGGTTTATCATCTTTCAGTTTCATAGTGAGGCAGATATGACTGAGGTGTGGCGCAGAAGTTTTTGGAATGTTGGAAAGCAATACATTCGTTTTCAACGATGGAGGCCGGATTTTAATACCCACTCTCCTCAACCAGCAGGTAAGTTGGTGTGGGTTCGTTTCCCTGATTTACCTCTTGAGTATTGGCATGAGAAAGTGCTTCTTTCTATAGCAAAATCTGTTGGGAGACCTGTTTCTCTTGATAGACGAACTCGTCTTGGTTTTATTGGTCATTATGCTCGAATTTTGGTTGAATTGGAGGTCGATGCTGTTCGAGTGAATGAGGTTCAGATTGAGCGCCTTGAACCAGGAACTCTTCGAGTTTTTAGTTTTCTTCAGAAGGTAATTTTTGAGGATGATATTCTGCGGTGCTCACGGTGTAATCGAGAAGGCCACCTGGGTCTTCATTGTAGGTTTGCTTCAAACGATTCTGTGGATGGTTTGCAGGTTCAACCCTCTATCGTTCCTGCAGAAAACCTCCTAGTAGATAATCCTATTGTGGATGGGATTCCTACTGACGGTGTGAGAGTGCAAACTCCAAGCTCACTCCAACATCAGATTCGTGTGGCTCTAGAGGTGGCGGGTTTGGAGGACTCTGTTTCATCCAATGAGGGTGCAGCAAATTCAATTTCAAATTTCAAATCTACAAGGTTGGTTCCCTCTGATGTGGTGATCGCGTCTAGTGAGAACTCTTCTCTTGATCTTTCTCTCTCTCAAAGTGATCCTTTTCAACTTCAAAAAATTTTAGATAAAGGCAAGAGTTCGATGTTGGTTGGTAATCTTTCAAAGAACGTAGTTACCTCTGTTGGTCCCACGACTAACCAACTTCCACCTAATTCGGCCACTAAGGATATTGGCTCTTTTGAACGGTTTGAAAAGCTTCATGAGAGGCCTTGTGGGGCCCTGCTGAATTCGGTTAGAGTGGAAGACTCTTCTACGGAATAGAATTCGGTTTATGTGGAAGACTTTTCTACGCAACAAAATTCGATTAGATTGAAAGAAACTGCATTGGACGTGAACTCTAGTTTGGAGCTTCAAGTGGGGTCATGTGGGGCCCAACAGAATTTGAATAATTTTGAAGCAGCTTCTTTGGCTGTGGACTCTAGTTTTGAAATTCAAAATTCCTTAGATGTGGCAAAGTGTTTTAATCCAATTGGTAAACTTCCTTTGGGGAATTCACTAGTGGGACCTACAGATAAGCTTGAAAGTGGTTCGGCCACTCCTTTTGAATTTCAAAAAGTGCTTGTTGCAGGTAAGAGTTCTATGCAAATTGGAAACCCTTCTTTGGAGTGTTCATTGGTAGGACCTGAAGTTGCAAATATTATTAGAAGTTTAGCCATTGAAGGAACTACGGAGGATGATTTGGACTATTGTGGGGCTGATCAGAATTCGGCCAGGCTGGAGAGTTCGGCCAATGATGAAACTTTGCAATTGAAAGTAGTTCTTCCAATTTCGTCTTCGTCTATATCAGTGCGGGCTGAAGGTTCTCCTCGTCGGAAACCTGGTCGTCCGAAGAAGAAGGCTCACGCAGTGAAGAAAGTAGTAACAAGTAAAAAGGTTTCTATAGCAGAGGAATTCAAGAAGGTAGATGCAGCTTTAGCGAAAGTATCCGCAGTGCATCAGAGCCTCCCATTAGGAGAGGATAGTGCTGCTATGTAACTATTGTTATGAAGCTTTTCTTAAAGATCTTGATTTGGATGCATCTAGACGTTCTACATTTCGTTTCTGATGACTTAGTTGTTGTCAATTATGAGTAGGAACCAGTGAGGAAGGGTGTATTGGGGGCAACTGTTGTTCCGGGTGAGCAAGGTAGGTACTAATTGCTGTATTTCTTTTTTTTTTCCTCTTATTTTCATTATGAAATGACCCTTTTAGCGGGAAAAAAAAGAGATCGATCTTGTTTCTCGGGAGGACTAAGGATCACCTCAACCATGTTTGCTTCTCGCTCAATTTTTGGAGTTTCCCGAACTATTGAAGTCTTCTTCTCGAAGCTATCTCTAGTTTCTTCTTCTTCAAGAGGCTCGGTACAGTCAAGGGTCAAGAAGACTTCCAGGCCAAGCCCTACTCTTGATGGGTTCAAGCTAGCTAGTGATTCCCAATTAAATCTCAAATTCTTACTTCACATTCATTTATTCAAATACATGATATTCAAACTGTAAAATTATATATACGAGAACTGTGATTGACAACCCTTGCATGGTGTGCTTAATACACACAAATAATTCATTCTTTTATCAGGTCTATATTATCTTAGAGCTCTAGATTTTTAGGAAATTTTTCTTTTCTTAATGGACTTTGAAAATGAAGTTCTAAGTTGAATGTTCTATAATTTCTTCAATAAAATTTACTTTTCTTTGAATTTATCATATATTAGTTTTATTCAATTACGAGAGAGATCGAGATAAATAGTTTCTAACAACCTTATCGAGAAATGTGGCCGGCCCAATGTCTGGTGAAGGCCATATCAGTAGCTGATGTTAGGTCATATAAAAATTCTATGAATTTAACAGCTCATATATGTAAGATAAAATACAAATATTATGAATTCTTTTAGGCTTTTAGAAAGAAAAAAACAAATTGTTTCAATTATGTTATACACACTTGGAAAATCACAATTTCACTAGACTCGCCATTCAGAAAACTTGACAACTGGATCTTATCATACTGGTTCGAAGCAAGTCACATCTTTTTATTTTTTTTCATTGTAATGAATATGCATAAATTGTAGATTAGTGAACCTATATGGAAAAACTAGCCAAAAAAACAAGTAGAAATCACATCAGTAAGTGAAGGAAAGGGACTCCTTTATAACTTGCTAATCTCAATTTCAAAGTAATTGACTCTATCATTTATGTTGGTGAGAAAAATGTGATCCTAGCTCCATGGTTCGTGCTGAACCCAGATCTGATTCCTACGACGAAAATAGGGTGAAAGTGGGTCGCCTTTGAGGCGAAAAGTGTCACTCCCCACCCGCCGGTCTCGGTTACCCGCCCTACAACCCATGGGAGCGAACCGTCACAAGATCGACGGTCTTACTATCAATAATCATAAATGCAAGTAATAGATAATCATGATAAAAAAAATAAATGCAATAAATCAATGATAAAAAAGAATAAAGAATTCAGTGGAAGCAAACTAAATAAATCAAATAAGTTTCTTTCCAATTTCTTTCTCTAAAGCTAAGTAATAATTCTCATGAATCGCAAGATAAGGGGTCCTCTAGTTCTTCTCCATACGATCTACAAGTTGCCTGGCAATCCTTCTCCTACATCCATCAATGGGTGCTGTAAGCGCACTCCATGCACCCGCAGGAGCTTTTGCACTGGCTATCTCCATCTGCCACTGGCCGTGCCATATACTCTTCATAGGAGAAGGCTCCTTCATGGGAAACCAATCCATCTTCTGACGCATGGCTTCCCCTCGTGCAGGCTAATATAACATACAAATGAAAGGAATGAATTCTGACGAACACTGTAAGGATAACATAATTCTCATCCATATGTCAATACAATCAAGAATGCAAATATGATATGAATGATATGCAGAAATATGAATGCTATTAAGATCTAATCTTTCCCTTTTTCTGGTGTTCTGAAGTGAGGTAATGAATTTACCCTTCATTTTTTATCTCCTTTGTCTTTAATTTAGTGTTAACCCATCCCCTCATCATGGTGGTTACCCTTTTGATTCATCTGTGACTCTCTTTCGAATCTACTAGATGTGATTCATCCGAAAACGAAACCTACTTTCGTGAAAAAGATAATCCAGTCAAGGGGAGTGTTCTAGGCAATCCAATGATGGTAATGGTTAGGATTCCTTCACCCATTGGCTATAGGAGTGTTAGATTCGAGACTTAGGCCATGATCACTCGAAATCCGGATTGAAAACGGGTGATCAGAAGCCTGAGTTTCGGATTGAAACTCTGTATTTTTGGGGGGGTCACTAGTGGCGGTCGCTCAACCTAAGTGACCGGCCCGAGCCACCGGCTGGTAAATAGTGACCAATTGACTTTTGGTTTTGATCCACCTTGATTCAATTAACTTATATATTATTGTGACCCTGTGTTTAGGTATACTCTGTTTGAAAAGAAAGTCTTGTAATAGTTAATGGATCTCTTTTTACGGACAGTTTACTTATATGCAGGTAATGACATTCAATCCTATCTTTTGAATAGACTTGAACATGCTAGTCCAGTGTCTGTTAGAATTAGTATTGCTCTATATATGTTGTTGTAGTGATGTCTTATATATTAATCTTGTTATATCACTACTGTTTGTCTTGTTTACATATATACTTTGTTGATTATGAATGTTATGTACTGATGATGGTTAGTATATGGTTCTGATGGATGAGGTATTCCTTTGGGATATCTTAGCTTGGGATATCAGAAGGTTGTGGAATGGGACACATGCCTGCTGATGTCTCCAGCACTGTCATGACTGTTTGATCACATTATTAGGTAGAGTCTAGAATTGCATGGCTAGGTACCCCACATGCTACTACCCTTTTAGTAGGGGGATTGAAATCGAGTGACCCGTGATGACAGTGATGTGACGTTGGTCCACTGTTAGTCATATAAATGGTAGGGTTGCATATGTTAGGGTTGGGCTCATGGAAGTCCAAGGAACGGACCGGGTGTCGTGAGGAGTCATGAGAGCTTCCGCCCCAATAATATGTGAATGACCATAGGGTTAAGGAGTGGAGTCCAACAACGGTAACCAGTCCGTGAAGATTCTCATTCCTAGGTTGCGAAGGATACTGAACCAAGTTGGTTGGTGCCATAGGGGATGTACCTGGACTTCATGTAGACATGTTACCAGTATGACCTTGCCTTGGATTAGAAACCCCGACATGCGCCAATACTCATTACCAATGGTCGTGGTGAGAGAGTGTTGACTTAACCCCAGCCATGGTTTGAGAGCCAGGTGTGGAATTTCCCTTTTTGCCCAGGATCCCTACAGAGGTAACCAGTCCTTGCCGGATCAATGTGACTAGACTTCCCAGAGGAGAGCTGGTGTATATCTTAAAGCATGTGAGCTGTTAGAGTCTTGCATAGTTAGAAATCATAGTATCATTCATACCTTGCACTCATTCATATCATTTATGCATATACGCTTTGTTGGATAATTGATGGGATTTGTGACTGTTTCTTACTCAGTTTTTTAGAACTCACTCCTTTATTATGTATATGTTTATTAGCCTGCACAGAAGAAGGAATTGTACAGGAAGATGGAGTGGTTTCCTATGAAGGAACCATCCCGTATGAAGAGGATGTGGCACTGTCAGTGGGAAATGGAGATAGTCTGTGCGGGAGCTCTAGTGGGTGCATTGAGTGCGGTTATCGCACCTATTGATGGTCAGAGACGAAAAGTGATTAAACAGTTCGCTCAGCGAATGGAGAAGAACTGGAGGACAACCTATCTTGAGATTCATGAAAAACACTATTTAGCCTTAGAAAAGGAAACTAGAAAGAAACTGATATAATTCTTTTGATTGCTTCCACTAAACTCATATTCATTTTATTCATTATTCTTTCATTTATTATTGTTAATGGAGTATTTGGACTCCTGTAATTCCTTTAATTCAATTATTGAAACATTTATTGCTTTTGATTATCTTTATTTTTATTTAATATTGTTGATAGACTAAATGGGGTCGGCTACATGGATTCTTGCCCTCCAATCAGTTCTGTTCGAGCCCATGCTAGATACAAGGCCTAAGCTATACATATCCTTTCTCACCACTTCTCCTAAGGTTATCTTAGGTCTACCCCTAACTCTTCTAGTTCCTTCAATATGGATTATATCACTTCTCCATACAGGAGCATTTATAGGTCTCCGTTGAACGTAGCCGTGCCACCTCAAACGACTTTCTCTAAGCTTATCACTTATGGGAGCAACTCCCAGACCAACTCTAATATGATCGTTTCTTATCTTCTCCATCCTAGTTTTGCCACTCATCCATCTTAGCATCCTCATTTCTGCTACATTAAGTTTATCTATATGATTCTTTTTAACAGCCCAACACTCTGCACTGTACATCATAGCTGGTAAAACAACGGTCCTATAAAATTTTCCTTTAAACTTTAATGGAATATGCCGATCACATAAGACCCCGGACGCACCTCTCCACCTCATCCACCCTATTTTAATTCTTTGGGAAACTCATCTTCTAAATCACCTCTTTTACTTATAATTGAACCTAGGTACCTAAAACAATCACTCTGAGGAATCTCTTTATTGTCAAGTATCACCACCTCATCATCTGCCCGATAATGACTAAAGTTACAAACTAAATATTTTGTCTTCGATCTACTAAGTTTAAAGCCTTTTGATTCCAAAGCTAATCTCCATGATTCTAATTTAGTATTAATCCCCACTTGGTCCTCATCAATCAACACAATATCATACGCAAAAAGCATACACCAGGGGACCTCATCTTGAATGTCTTTGATTAATTCATCCATTACCAGTGCAAATAGATATGGGCTTAAAGTTGACCCTTGATGTAGCCCAACTATTATCAGGAATTCATTACTTTGTCCCCCCATTGTTCTAACACTAGTCACCGAACTATCATACATATAAGTAGAATTCCCTTTAAAATATAATTCACAAATAATTATAAGACTTTTAGTAGAAACAGAGAACACCTATAAACAGGGTTACAAGATCATATAAGTCAAAATAGTCAAATTGGATAAAACCCAAAAGCCACATGCTCTCAGTAATACAGCCGGTCGCTTGGGTCAAGCGACCGCCACTAGTGTCCACCCCAAAAACAAAATGCTTAAATCAGAAACTCAGGCTTTTGATCATCCGATTTCAATCCGTTTTTGAGATGATCTCAATCCGAATTTCGAACCTAACACACCCATAACCAAGGGGTAAAACGAAACCCTAAAACTAACGTAGATTAGTCACCCAAAATTCTTCCCTTGATTGGATCCATCCTTTTCACGAAAGCAAGGTTTAGTTTTCAGACAAGATCCGATGAAGAACATTGGAAAGAGAGCTTCAACTAACCAATTGGGTACCACTAACAACATGGGGATGTAACATGAAACAAAGGCTAAAGGAGAGAAAGGGTGAAAGGAAATCCAATTACCTCACCCCAAAATCACCAAATAAGGAAAAGGATTTACTCCAGATCTCAAACCTTCTAGAGTGTCTCCACAGCCTCCTAACCACCAAAAACAGAAATCCCGAATATAATATTTGTCAAAAGGGTGAGGGTTGCTATTTATAGAGGTCTGAGGGGAAATTAGGGTAAAATCCCGCAACCAGAACCAGGCAATTGCTTGGTTCAATCAACCGCCTCTAGCAATCACCCCCTAATACATTGATGTACAATGGTGCTTTGTTCAATTGGTTGAAACCCAAACATAACGTAACCCTAATTAACACATAGGGGAGGTTTTACCTTCATTCCGAAAATCTCTAGACATCACAAGCCTTATACGAGAGATCCAACTTCCTAGCAAGA
Organism: Hakea prostrata; assembly: GCF_041222555.1. Lineage (NCBI taxonomy): Eukaryota > Viridiplantae > Streptophyta > Magnoliopsida > Proteales > Proteaceae > Hakea > Hakea prostrata. The sequence continues at coordinate 12,319,624 of NC_142608.1, forward strand.
CAGGTTCTTCATCAAGAGAATCCAGATCCATGGGTTTAGGGTATGGATCATGGACTTCTATCCGGATACTCCACAAATTAACTCCGCTAGACCTTCGGGTTCTCGGACCTGCAATACGGATTCCGGGTTAGAAATACAGGGATTGTTGCAGGAAGCCACCTCCGACGATCAAGTTAGTGCAGGCCAGCAAACCAAAGACTCCATTGAGGGGTAAAGTACCCAAAGAGATGAAGAAGATCATGCTCCTCAAGAGTTAGAAAAGCAGGAGAGTGGAGGTTGGAGTGTTCAGATCCTCTCCCTCTTTAGGTAAAGTCATGGGCTATATATTTGATCCATACCTAAAGAGATGGTGGATGTTTCACAGCCCTTGGATGCTTATCTCATGAGATGGAGGGTGGAGATGACTTCTTTGGGAAGCAAAAGTGACGAGCTTGCTGACTTGACCGCCCAGCCGTAGTATCGTCTTGTCATTGGATGACTGTCAATGCTTGTCCTGACAGCGTCCCATAGCCGTCTGGTCAGAGGAGCAGCAGGCGTTAGGCTCGAGGGAAGTTCTAAATCGGATTAAAAGCATCCTTATCCACTGCGGGATATGCGAGATCTTCCGTACATAATAAACACGAGAAAAGACACTTGAGAATCTATCTTATCTTCGCCGGGAAGGCTCCTTTGAGTAGAAGTACTTTTCAACCCCTAAGATTAGCAACCTTCCTGAGAAGTGCAGTTTTTCGAGAAGTCCCTTCTAGACCTCCTTGGTTCAAGTGTTGACCTCTAGCCCTGGTCCAAGTGTCTACTTCCGGTTCGTACAATTTAGCAAATAACAATTTATAAAAAATGACTAAAACTCACCAAGATTATCATGATTTTGAGTTTTTTAGAAAAAATAATTGTAGACTTGCACATTACAATCTAAACATTTTCTCATGTTAACCTACTCCACATACAACCTTTGACTAAGTTTTTAAGGTTGGACTCAGGTTGAAAGGAAAATCCAAGTATTCATATTAAAATCTTTTCTAACCTTCATAAAAAGAAAAAGGCTTCTTTACCACATTCAGGAAACACATTTTCGTCGGAAATAAGACCACAGGTGGGGAAGACAAAACACACATTACAGGCCATTAATGTATTAGGACGTTGAAAATGAATGATTTTTTTTCCCTTTAAATACTCATCTCAATGATCTTGTCGGGTGCATGGTATGTCCATAAAAGTGTAAACTTTCCCACATTAATATTCACAATCTCAAAAGCTCAATTTGAGAGAAGGAAGTTAATTGGTAGGGTCTCAAAAATAGTAAAACATTATAATAATCCATCTAGATATAACCTTTTTAGTAGATTTATATACATATACCGAAGAAAAAGGAATGTCATCATAAAAAATTCATGTGAATGCTTTGTTACTCTAGTCTTGGTCTTATTAGATTCACGGGCAAAATCACCCACAGATGAGATAAGATTTTACATAGTTCTCTCGAAGGCAACACCCCTAGTAGATATAGTGTTCCACTATGAAGTTTATATGACTTGTAATACCAACCTGATTCTCTACCATTTTCAACCTTCTAAAGAGATTATATAAGTAGTTATTGGTTAAAAATCTTATTTCAAGGACGAATTGAACAAAAGTGCCCATACCAAACGGTTGAAAATAGCAAAAGCTCCACCATGAGGAAAAAGATGAATTATAATACCAAGATGATTTTCTACATTTTTCAGCCTTGTAAAGAGACTATATAAGTAGTTATAGGTGAAAAATCCTAAGTTCCATATACCAAATAGTTGAAAAAAGCAAAACAACACCTCCAAAAAATTAGGGGTGCACAACCAATTATTTTAAAAAACTCAAATTCAAAGCAAGACGCATACCTATTTGGGGATGGTTAACTTAAAAGACATTCATCTTAATATGTTTAATTAGATCTTTAATCAGATTCCCAAAACATTTTACATGGTGAAAACTGATCTTCTCACAATGGCCCTTGAGCCCATGCTTCTCGGTGCTAATTTGAGGTGTTAGACGATTTAATGTCGGAGTTTCATGCTACAATTACCACATAATGGGTTGGTTTGAACTATTAGTCTGGCTTGTTAAGGTGGGGAATCAAGTAAGGAGATCAACCCTAAATTCAAGGTTTAACACTTGACTTCTCACACTTTTAAAGAATATAAATGAAAAGCCTTTTCACAAATTCAAACTTCACAGCCTAACTTACATAGCTGACAAGTAACAAATACATACATCTCAAGGAGAAAAGCTCAGAAGTAGACAGAGACATTAGACAGCAATGGCTAAAGATCTCAAATCTCCCCAGATCCTCCTTCTATTTCTCTCTCTATTTTTGGCGGCCTTTGTCTTTTCCTTCATTGACGCTGCTCCGAGGAGCTTTGCCGATCCCAACAACAAGGCCAATTTTCCTAAGCAAAGCCAAAATTGGAACCCCGGTATTTCTAACCTGAGATCCGTATTGCAGGCCCGAGAACCCGAAGGTCTAGTTGGGTAATGTTTTGGAATGTCCAGATAGAAGTCCATGATCCATACACTGAACCCATGGATCTGGATCCCCTGTTTGAAGAGCCTGCCTTGCTTGGTAGTTGGTCTTCTGGAAGACAAGTGTTGTTCGGAGATGTCCGGAATGAAGGTAAGAGCTCCCCCATATCTTCTTTAGGGCTAGGTTGTACTTGGATATCAACCCCCTAGCAAAAGCACCCTTGTATGGAAAATTAAATGGGGGCGGTTGCTAGTGGCGGTCGATCAAACCAAGCGACCTCCTAGAGTGACCGCCCGGTCTGTTTTCGGGGTTTTGCCCTATTTTGCCCCCTAACTTCTATAAAAGGTAACCCTCCTCCAAGTAACAAATATTTTATTCGTGGTTACTGATTTTGGAGGTTAGACGACTGCAGAAAAGTGCCGAAAGCAAGTGGATCTGAAGTGCTGGCAGTGATCTGGAGATCAATCTTTCCCTTTTTCTGGTGTTCTGAAGTGAGGTAATGAATTCACCCTTCATTCTTTATCTCCTTTGTCTTTAATTTAGTGTTAACCCATCCCCTCATCAAGGTGGTTACCCTTTTGATTCATTTGCGACTCTCTTTCCAATCTACCAGATGTGATTCATCCGAAAACGAAACCCTACTTTCGTGAAAAGGATAATCCAGTCAAGGGGAGTGTTCTGGGTAATCCAATGATGGTAATGGTTAGGATTCCTTCACCCATTGGCTATAGGAGTGTTAGATTCGAGACTTAGGCCATGATCACTCGAAATCCGGATTGAAAACGGGAGATCAGAAGCCTGAGTTTCGGATTGAAACTCTCTGTTTTTGGGGCGGTCACTAGTGGCGGTCGCTCAACCTAAGTGACCGGCCCAAGCCACCGGCTGGTAAATAGTGACCAATTGACTTTTGGTTTTGATCCACCTTGATTCAATTAACTTATATATTATTGTGACCCTATGTTTAGGTATACTCTGTTTGAAAAGAAAGTCTTGCAATAGTTAACGGATCTCTTTTTACGGACAGTTTACTTATATGCAGGTAAGGACATTCAATCCTATCTTTTGAATAGACTAGAACATGCTAGTCATGGTCTGTTAGAATTAGTATTTCTTTATATATGCTGCTGTAGTCATGTCTTATATATTAATCTTGTTATATCACTACTAATTGTCTTGTTTACATATATACTTTGTTGATTATAAATGTTATGTACTGATGATGGTTAGTATATGGTTCTGATGGATGATGTATTCCTTTGGGATATCTTAGCTTGGGATATCAGAAAGCTATGAAATGGGACACATGCCTATTGATGTCTCCAGCACTGTCATTACTGTTTGATGACATTATTAGGTAGAGTCTAGAATTGCATGGCTAGGTACCCCACATGCTACTACCCTTTTGGTAGGGGGATTGAAATCGAGTGACCCGTGATGACAGTGATGTGACGTTGGTCAACTGTTAGTCATATAAATGGTAGGGTTGCATATGTTAGGGTTGGGCTCATGGAAGTCCAAGGAACGGACTGGGTGTCGTGAGGAGTCATGAGAGCTTCCGCCCCAATAATATGTGGATGACCATAGGGTTAAGGAGTGGAGTCCAACAGCGGTAACCAGTCCATGAAGATTCTCATTCCTAGGTTGCGAAGGATATTGAACCAAGTTGGTTGGTGCCATAGGGGATGTATCTGGACTTCATGTAGACATGTTACCAGTATGACCTTGCATTGGATTAGAAACCCTGACATGCGCCAATACTCATTACCAATGGTCGTGGTGAGAGAGTGTTGACTTAACCCCAGCCATGGTTTGAGAGCCAGGTGTGGAATTTCCCTTTTTGCCCAGGATCCCTACAGAGGTAACCAGTCCTTGCCGGATCAATGTGACTAGACTTCCCAGAGGAGAGCTGGTGTATATCTTAAAGCATGTGAGCTGTTAGAGACTTGCATAGTTAGAAATCATAGTATCATTCATACCTTGCACTCATTCATATCATTTATGCATATACGCTTTGTTGGATAATTGATGGGATTTGTGATTGTTTCTTACTGAGTTCTTTATAACTCACTCTTTTATTTTGTATATGTTTATTAACCTGCACAGAAGAAGGAATTGTATAGGAAGATGGAGTGGTTTCCTATGAAAGAACCATCCCGTATGAAGAGGATGTGGCACTGTCAGTGGGAAATGGAGATAGTCTGTGCGGGAGCTCCTGTGGGTGCATGGAGTGCGCTTATCGCACCTATTGATGGTCAGAGACAAAAAGTGATTAAACAGTTCGCTCAGCGAATGGAGAAGAACTGGAGGACAACCTATCCTGAGATTCATGAAAAACACTATTTAGCCTTCAAAAAGGAAACTGGAAAGAAACTTATTTAATTCTTTTGATTGCTTCCGCTAAACTCATATTCATTTTATTCATTATTCTTTCGTTTATTATTGTTATTGGAGTATTTGGACTCCTATAATTCCTTTAATTCAATTATTGAAACATTTATTGCTCTTGATTATCTTTATTTGTATTTAATATTGTTGATAGACTAAATGGGGTCGGCTACATGGATTCTTGCGCTCCAATCAGTTCTGTTCGAGCCCATGCTAGATACAAGGCCTAAGCTATACATATCCTTTCTCACCACTTCTCCTAAGGTTATCTTAGGTCTACCCCTAGCTCTTCTAGTTCCTTCAATATAGATTATATCACTTCTCCATACAGGAGCATTTATAGGTCTCCGTTGAACGTGGTCGTGCCACCTCAAACGACTTTCTCTAAGCTTATCACTTATGGGAGCAACTCCCAGACCAACTCTAATATGATCGTTTCTTATCTTATCCATCCTAGTTTTGCCACTCATCCATCTTAGCATCCTCATTTCTGCTACATTAAGTTTATCTATATGATTCTTTTTAACAGCCCAACACTCTGCACTGTACATCATAGCTGGTAAAACAACGGTCCTATAAAATTTTTCTTTAAACTTTAATGGAATACGCAGATCACATAAGACCCTGGACGCACCTCTCCACTTCATCCACCCTATTTTAATTCTTTGGGAAACCTCATCTTCTAAATCACCTCTTTTACTTATAATTGAACCTAGGTACCTAAAACAATCACTCTGAGGAATCTCTTTATCGTCAAGTATCAGCACCTCATCATCTGCCTGAGAATGACTAAAGTTACAAACTAAATATTCTGTCTTCGATCTACTAAGTTTAAAGCTTTTTGATTCCAAAGCTAATATCCATGATTCTAATTTGGTATTAATCCCCACTTGGTTCTCATCAATCAACACAATATCATCTGCAAAAAGCATACACCAGGGGATCTCATCTTGAATGTCTTTGGTTAATTCATCCATTACTAGTGCAAATAGATATTGGCTTAAAGCTGACCCGTGATGTAGTCCAACTGTTATCAGGAATTCATTACATTGTACCCCCACTGTTCTAACACTAGTCACCGAACTATTATACATATAAGTAGAGTTTCCTTTAAAATATAATTCACAAATAATTATAAGACTTTTAGTAGAAGCAGAGAACACCTATAAACATGGTTATAGGATCATATAAGTCAAAATAGTCAAATTGGATAAAACCCAAAAGCCACATGCTCTCTGTAATACAGCCGGTCGCTTGGGTCAAACGATCGCCACTAGTGACCACCCCAAAAACAGAATGCTTAAATCAGAAACTCAGGCTTTTGATCATCCGATTTCAATCCGTTTTTGAGATGATCTCAATCCGAATTTCGAACCTAACACACCCATAACCAAGGGGTAAAACAAACCCTAAAACTAACGTAGATTAGTCGCCCAAAATTCTTCCCTTGATTGGATCCATCCTTTTCACGAAAGCAGTGTTTCTTTTTCAAACAAGATCCCATGAAGAACATTGGAAAGAGAGCTACAACTAACCAATTGGGTACCACTAACAACATGGGGATGTAACATGAAACAAAGGCTAAAGGAGAGAAAGGGTGAAAGGAAATCCAATTCCCTCACCCCAAAATCACCAAATAAGGAAAAGAATTTACTCCAGATCTCAAACAACATTCTGCTCACCTTCCAGAGTGTCTCCACAGCCTCCTAACCACCAAAAACAGCAATCCCGATTATAATATTTGTCAAAAGGGTGAGGGTTGCTATTTATAGAGGTCTGATGGGAAATTAGGGTAAAATCCCGCAACTAGAACCAGGCAATTGCTTGGTTCAATCAACTGCCTCTAGCAATCACCCCCTAATACATTGATGTACAATGGTGCTTTGTTCAATGGGTAGAAACCCAAACACAACGTAACCCTAATTAACACATAGGGGAGGTCTTACCTTCATTTCGAAAATCTCTAGACATCACATGCCTTGTACGAGAGATCCAGCTTCCTAGCAAGACAGGTTCTTCATCAAGAGAATCTAGATCCATGGGTTCAGGGTATGGATCATGGACTTCTATCCGAATACTCCACAAATTAACTCCGCTAGACCTTCGGGTTCTCGGACCTGCAATACGGATCCCTTCTAGACCTCCTTGGTTCGAGTGTTGACCTCTAGCCCTGGTCCAAGTGTCTACGTCCGGTTCGTACAATTTAGCAGATAACAATTTATAAAAAATGTCTAAAACTCACCATGATTATCATGATTTTGAGTTTTTTAGAAAAAATAATTGTAGACTTGCACATTACAATCTAAACTTTTTCTCATGTTAACCTACTCCACATACAACCTTTGACTAAGTTTTTAAGGTTGGACTCAGGTTGAAAGGAAAATCCAAGTATTCATATTAAAATCTTTTCTAACCTTCATAAAAAGAAAAAGGCTTCTTTACCACATTCAGGAAACACATTTTCATCGGTAAATAAGACCACAGGTGGGGAAGACAAAACACACATTACAGGCCATTAATGTATTAGGACGTTGAAAATGAATGATTTCGTTTCCCTTTAAATACTCATCTCAATGATCTTGTCGGGTGCATGGTATGTCCATAAAAGTGTAAACTTTCCCACAACAATATTCACAATCTCAAAAGCTCAATTTGAGAGAAGGAAGTTAATTGGTAGGGTTTCAAAAATCGTAAAACATTATAATAATCCATCTAGATATAACCTTTTTAGTATAGATTTATATACATATACCAAAGAAAAAAGAATGTCATCATAATAAATTCATGTGAATGCTTTGTTACTCTTCTCTTGGTCTTATTAGATTCATGGGCAAAATCACCCACAGATAAGATAAGATTTTACATAGTTCTCTCGAAGGCAACACCCCTAGTAGATATAGTGTTCCACTATGAGGTTTATATGACTTGTAATACCAACCTGATTCTCTACCATTTTCAACCTTCTAAAGAGATTATATAAGTAGTTATTGGTTAAAAATCTTATTTCAAGGACGAATTGAACAAAAGTGCCCATACCAAACGGTTGAAAATAGCAAAAGCTCCACCATGAGGAAAAAGATGAATTATAATACCAAGATGATTTTTCTACATTTTTCAGCCTTGTAAAGAGACTATATAAGTAGTTATAGGTGAAAAATCCTAAGTTCCATATACCAAATAGTTGAAAAAAGCAAAACAACACCTCCAAAAAATTAGGGGTGCACAACCAATTATTTTAAAAAACTCAAATTCAAAGCAAGACGCATACCTATTTGGCGATGGTTAACTTAAAAGACATTCATCTTAATATGTTTAATTAGATCTTTAATCAGATTCCCAAAACATTTTACATGGTGAAAACTGATCTTCTCACAATGGCCCTTGAGCCCATGCTTCTCGGTGCTAATTTGAGGTGTTAGACGATTTAATGTCAGAGTTTCATGCTACAATTACCACATAATGGGTTGGTTTGAACTATTAGTCTGGCTTGTTAAGGTGGGGAATCAAGTAAGGAGATCAACCCTGAATTCAAGGTTTAACACTTGACTTCTCACACTTTTAAAGAATATAAATGAAAAGCCTTTTCACAAATTCAAACTTCACAGCCTAACTTACATAGCTGACAAGTAACAAATACATACATCTCAAGGAGAAAAGCTCAGAAGTAGACAGAGACATTAGACAGCAATGGCTAAAGATCTCAAATCACCCCAGATCCTCCTTCTATTTCTCTCTCTTTTTGGCGACCTTTGTCTTTTCCTTCATTGACGCTGCTCCGAGGAGCTTTGCCGATCCCAACAACAAGGCCAATTTTCCTAAGCAAAGCCAAAATCGGAACCAAAATCAAAAGCAAGAGGAATTGAATAACTTACCTGTTGGAACACCACAAAAAGTGGATCTAACCTCTGGTGCTAAGCCAAGCCGCATTTACCCACCTTGCCCTCCCGGCGTTGGTCCAGAGAGAGCTGGCCCAAGTTGCTATGGTGTCGGACACTGACTCCCAATATCGATCTCACAACTCTTTCTATTTGTCATTTATTCAAGCAGATTTAGGATTAAATATCTTAGAGAATAAGATATATACCCATGCATGAGCTGTTAGCAATTCAACCATATAACTTGGTTGCGGATTCTTTAGCTCGGTGGGCTGTGTCAGTTGCAAGTAAGCTAGCATGGCTTGCCTCTCTTTGGCTCTTAGATCTGTTTTCCCAAATGCCTTTTGTAGATGTGAGTAGTAAATAATTTGTTTTAGTGTAATTTTTTTGGCATAAATATAAAAGCATCGCACATTTAAATATAAGAGTGTAACACATCGACAGTCAAGCACATGAGGTGTTTCATTATGATCAAAAGATGAAAAATATTGCAACCTAGCTGTTTCTCTACCCCTCTCAACCCTGTTAAGAGACTATAAATTGTTAAACGTGAAAAAACTCTACTTGAAAGAAAATTATCGAAATGCCTAATTAAAAGCCCTACAAAACAATACATGACCTCCAAACAGTTACGGGCCTAAATTTTTTTAAAGAACTCGAAATCCAAAACAACGCCCATACCCTACTTGATAATGGTCAACGTAAAAAAAAATAACGATCATCTAAGTGCGTTTAGACCTCAAAATGGATCCTATAAATTTTTCATGGTGAAAATTAGTCTTACAAAAGCCCTTGACCTCATGCTTCCTGTAATAAACAGGAATGAAACTATTTGTGGGACTTGTTAAAGGCAGTTGATATTCCAAATTAAATGCTTTCAACCACTTGCGAGACAGTAATTATTTGAATATCAATACAAAATGTCAAGACTACCCCTATGCTTTAGTTGCGGGTGTTACAGAGAGAGACAACAATGGGTAAAGATCTCAAGTCTCCCCAGATCCTTCTCCTCTCTCTCTATCTCTTATTGGCGAGCTTTATCTTTTCCTTCACTGAAGCGGCTCCATGGAACAGTGTCGAACCCACTACCATTCCTTTCCCCGGAAGCTGAGTTCTGTTCCAAACCATGGTGCAGCTCGAGGCCACAAACCCGTGCCCTGCCCTGCCAGCAATGGTCCACAGAGAACTGGCCAAAGCCGCTGTGCTGACATTCACTAGCTCCCAATGGATTCACATCCTCTGTAATTCATTTCCTTGCAATTCCCTCATAGGATTGTGCCATGTGGTTTTTAAATAAATAATTAACCAAACTCACAGCTCCCAATACCCAAACTCACAGCTCTTCCTGTTTGATATATACATATGTGTGTATATGAATAAATAAATATTGTAAAGTTATAAGATAGCTATAGATGAGTATCCGAGTTCTTTATCAATATGAATGAATTATGCGACATATGCTTCTTTCCATTCTAGGATCAATTCCTTCAATTCATTAGAATTTAGAAACCACATCAAATCGCATCGCAATAAGTATTTGTGGGTTTTCATTCTTTTCTTCTGGAAATGGGTATTGGAAATTTGGAATCTATTTGCCGATTCCGTAGTTGGTGATCTAGTGGATTGGATCCAAATCTAATAGTGAAAATGTGGATTTGGAAGGATCGTGATGTATCGCCGCCTTTATCTTAGTACGCTGTCTTTACTCTTTAGTGCTATTAATTGGAGTTTCTTGGCTTCTTTTCCCTGTTGTAACCTGATCAGTGAAGTCGAAGCTCTAATCCATATCCACCTACCTCTAATTCGTGAATTCAATCCAGAGATAAATGGGTACCCTCGACAGAGAGAATGACAACAGGGTGGGCAGCAAGAGACCCATCAGGGTCCAGAAGATGTGTTTATCAAGGTGATCTGTTGTGGGATCTGCCACAGCCATCTCCATCAAATCAAGAATGATGTGGGCATGTCCAACTACCCCATGGTTCCTGGGTACTCATTACCTCACTCCTCACTCCTCACTCCTCGCCATTAATGGGTTTTCGTATATTTGGTTGCTCAAGTATCTAACTTGTTTGTCTCCTTCCAATTTCTCAAAAGACACGAGGTCGTTGGTGAAGTAATGGAAGTTGGTTCTGATGTGACCAAGTTCAAAGTAGGAGATCGAGTTGGGGTGGGTTGCATTGTCAGATGTTGAGGTTTTTAAGGTTGGACTCAGGTTGAAAGGTAAATCCAAGTATTCATATTAAAATCTTTTCTAACCTTCATAAAAAGAAAAAGGCTTCTTTACCACATTCAGGAAACACATTTTCATCGGTAAATAAGACCACAGGTGGGGAAGACAAAACACACATTACAGGCCATTAATGTATTAGGACGTTGAAAATGAATGATTTCTTTTCCCTTTAAATACTCATCTAAATGATCTTGTCGGGTGCTTGGTATGTCCATAAAAGTGTAAACTTTCCCACAACAATATTCACAATATCAAAAGCTCAATTTGAGAGAAGGAAGTTAATTGGTAGGGTCTCAAAAATAGTAAAACATTATAATAATCCATCTAGATATAACCTTTTTAGTATAGATTTATATACATATACCAAAGAAAAAAGAGTGTCACCATAATAAATTCATGTGAATGCTTTGTTACTCTTCTCTTGGTCTTATTAGATTCACGGGCAAAATCACCGACAGATGAGATAAGATGGGGAATCAAGTAAGGAGATCAACCCTGAATTCAAGGTTTAACACTTGACTTCTCACACTTTTAAAGAATATAAATGAAAAGCCTTTTCACAAATTCAAACTTCACGGCCTAACTTACATAGCTGACAAGTAACAAATATATACATCTCAAGGAGAAAAGCTCAGAAGTAGACAGAGACATTAGACAGCAATGGCTAAAGATCTCAAATCTCCCCAGATCCTCCTTCTATTTCTCTCTCTCTTTTTGGCGACCTTTGTCTTTTCCTTCATTGACGCTGCTCCGAGGAGCTTTGCCGATCCCAACAACAAGGCCAATTTTCCTAAGCAAAGCCAAAATCGGAACCAAAATCAGAAGCAAGAGGAATTGAATAACTTACCTATTGGATCACCACAAAAAGTGGATCTCACCTCTGGTGCTAAGCCAAGCCGCATTTACCCACCCTGCCCTCCCGGCGTTGGTCCAGAGAGAGCTGGCCCAAGTTGCTATGGTGTCGGACACTGACTCCCAATATCGATCTCACAACTCTTTCTATTTGTCATTTATTCAAGCAGATTTAGGATTAAATATCTTAGAGAATAAGATATATACCCATGCATGAGCTGTTAGCGATTCTTTTTGGCATAAATATAAAAGCATCGCACATTTAAATATAAGAGTGTAACACATCGACAGTCAAGCACATGAGTTGTTTCATTATGATCAAAAGATGAAAAATATTGCAACCTAGCTGTTTCTCTACCCCTCTCAACCCTGTTAAGAGACTATAAATTGTTACACATGAAAAAACTCTACTTGAAAGAAAATTATCGAAATGCCTAATTAAAAGCCCTACAAAACAATACATGACCTCCAAACAGTTACGGGCCTAAAATTTTTTAAAGAACTCGAAATCCAAAACAACGCCCATACCCTACTTGATAATGGTCAACGTAAAAAAAAATAACGATCATCTAAGTGCGTTTAGACCTCAAAATGGATCCTATAAATTTTTCATGGTGAAAATTAGTCTTACAAAAGCCCTTGACCGCATGCTTCCTGTAATGAACAGGAATGAAACTATTTGTGGGACTTGTTAAAGGCAGTTGATATTCCAAATTAAATGCTTTCAACCACTTGCGAGACACACGGTCGAGGCCGAAATCTGAACCATTGATAGTAGGTGTTGCACATTAAATACGCGGCATTCAAGTATTCAAGTCTCACTCTGTTGAAGGAGGCGAATTAAGTAATGAGATCCACCCGGAATTTGAGGTTTTACACTCACTTTTACCCTACTTTTAGAGTTCAAATACCAAGCCTTTTCACAAATTCAACCTATGATTGAATTTAGCAAATAAATTCTAGTAACTATGTTAATTCCATACTAGTTCGGCCTTTAACAGTAATTATTTGAATATCAATACAAAATGTCAAGACTACCCCTATGCTTTAGTTGCGGGTGTTACAGAGAGAGACAACAATGGGTAAAGATCTCAAGTCTCCCCAGATCCTTCTCCTCTCTCTCTATCTCTTATTGGCGAGCTTTATCTTTTCCTTCACTGAAGCTGCTCCATGGAACAGTGTCGAACCCACTACCATTCCTTTCCCCGGAAGCTGAGTTATGTTCCAAACCATGGTGCAGCTCGAGGCCACAAACCCGTTCCCTGCCCCGCTAGCAATGGTCCGCAGAGAACTCGCCAAAGCCGCTGTGCTGACATTCACTAGCTACCAATGGATTCACATCCTCTGTAATTCATTTCCTTGCAATTCCCTCCTAGGATTGTGCCATGTGGCATTTAAATAAATAATTAACCAAACTCACAGCTCCCAATACCCAAACTCATAGCTCTTCCTGTTTGATATATACATGTGTGTATATGAATAAATAAATATTGTAAAGTTATAAGATAGCTATAGATGAGTATCCGAGTTCTTTATCAATATGAATGAATTATGCGACATATGCTTCTTTCCATTCTGCGATCAATTCCTTCAATTCATTAGAACTTAGAAACCACATCAAATCGCATCGCAATAAGTATTTGTGGGTTTTTTTCTTTTCTTCTGGAAATGGGTATTGGAAATTTGGAATTTATTTTCCGATTCCGTAGTTGGTGATCTAGTGGATTGGATCCAAATCTAATAGTGAAAATGTGGATTCGGAAGGATCGTGATGTATCGCCGCCTTTATCTTAGTACGCTGTCTTTACTCTTTAGTGCTATTAATTGGAGTTTCTTGGCTTCTCTTCCCTGTTGTAACCTGATCAGTGAAGTTGAAGCTCTAATCCCTCTCCACCTACCTCTAATTCGTGAATTCAATCCAGAGATAAATGGGTACCCTCGACAGAGAGAATGACAACAGGGTGGGCAGCAAGAGACCCATCAGGGTCCAGAAGATGTGTTTATCAAGGTGATCTGTTGTGGGATCCCACAGCCATCTCCATCAAATCAAGAATGATGTGGGCATGTCCAACTACCCCATGGTTCCTGGGTACTCATTACCTCACTCCTCACTCCTCGCCATTAATGGGTTTTCGTATATTTGGTTGCTCAAGTATCTAACTTGTTTGTCTCCTTCCAATTTCTCAAAAGACACGAGGTCGTTGGTGAAGTAATGGAAGTTGGTTCTGATGTGACCAAGTTCAAAGTAGGAGATCGAGTTGGGGTGGGTTGCATCGTCAGATGTTGAGGTTTTTAAGGTTGGACTCAGGTTGAAAGGAAAATCCAAGTATTCATATTAAAATCTTTTCTAACCTTCATAAAAAGAAAAAGGCTTCTTTACCACATTCAGGAAACACATTTTCATCGGTAAATAAGACCACAGGTGGGGAAGACAAAACACACATTACAGGCCATTAATGTATTAGGACGTTGAAAATGAATGATTTCTTTTCCCTTTAAATACTCATCTAAATGATCTTGTCGGGTGCTTGGTATGTCCATAAAAGTGTAAACTTTCCCACAACAATATTCACAATCTCAAAAGCTCAATTTGAGAGAAGGAAGTTAATTGGTAGGGTCTCAAAAATAGTAAAACATTATAATAATCCATCTAGATATAACCTTTTTAGTATAGATTTATATACATATACCAAAGAAAAAAGAGTGTCATCATAATAAATTCATGTGAATGCTTTGTTACTCTTCTCTTGGTCTTATTAGATTCACGGGCAAAATCACCCACAGATGAGATAAGATTTTACATAGTTCTCTCGAAGGCTACACCCCTAGTAGATATAGTGTTCCACTATGAGGTTTATATGACTTGTAATACCAACCTGATTCTCTACCATTTTCAACCTTGTAAAGTGATTATATAAGTAGTTATTGGTTAAAAATCTTATTTCAAGGACGAATTGAACAAAAGTGCCCATACCAAACGGTTGAAAAAAAGCAAAAGCTCCACCATGAGGAAAAAGATGAATTATAATACCAAGATGATTTTCTACCCTTTTCAGCCTTGTAAAGAGACTATATAAGTAGTTATAGGTGAAAAATCCTAAGTTCCATATACCAAATAGTTGAAAAAGGCAAAACAACACCTCCAAAAAATTAGGGGTGCACAACCAATTATTTTAAAAAAACTCAAATTCAAAGCAAGACGCATACCTATTTGGCGATGGTTAACTTAAAAGACATTCATCTTAATATGTTTAATTAGATCTTTAATCAGATTCCCAAAACATTTTACATGGTGAAAACTGATCTTCTCACAATGGCCCTTGAGCCCATGCTTCTCGGTGCTAATTTGAGCTGTTAGACGATCTAATGTCAGAGTTTCATGCTACAATTACCACATAATGGGTTGGTTTGAACTATTAGTCTGGGTGGGGAATCAAGTAAGGAGATCAACCCTGAATTCAAGGTTTAACACTTGACTTCTCACACTTTTAAAGAATATAAATGAAAAGCGTTTTCACAAATTCAAACTTCACGGCCTAACTTACATAGCTGACAAGTAACAAATACATACATCTCAAGGAGAAAAGCTCAGAAGTAGACAGAGACATTAGACAGCAATGGCTAAAGATCTCAAATCTCCCCAGATCCTCCTTCTATTTCTCTCTCTCTTTTTGGCGACCTTTGTCTTTTCCTTCATTGACGCTGCTCCGAGGAGCTTTGCCGATCCCAACAACAAGGCCAATTTTCCTAAGCAAAGCCAAAATCGGAACCAAAATCAAAAGCAAGAGGAATTGAATAACTTACCTGTTGGATCACCACAAAAAGTGGATCTAACCTCTGGTGCTAAGCCAAGACGCATTTACCCACCCTGCCCTCCCGGCGTTGGTCCGAGAGAGCTGGCCCAAGTTGCTATGGTGTCGGACACTGACTCCCAATATCGATCTCACAACTCTTTCTATTTGTCATTTATTCAAGCAGATTTAGGATTAAATATCTTAGAGAATAAGATATATACCCATGCATGAGCTGTTAGCGATTCAACCATATAACTTGGTTGCGGATTCTTTAGCTCGGTGGGCTGTGTCAATTGCAAGTAAGCTAGCATGGCTTGCCTCTCTTTGGCTCTTAGATCTGTTTTCCCAAATGCCTTTTGCAGATGTAAGTAGTAAATAATTTGTTTTAGTGTAATTTTTTTGGCATAAATATAAAAGCATTGCACATTTAAATATAAGAGTGTAACACATCGACAGTCAAGCACATGAGGTGTTTCATTATGATCAAAAGATGAAAAATATTGCAACCTAGCTGTTTCTCTACCCCTCTCAACCCTGTTAAGAGACTATAAATTGTTACACGTGAAAAAACTCTACTTGAAAGAAAATTATCGAAATGCCTAATTAAAAGCCCTACAAAACAATACATGACCTCCAAACAGTTACGGGCCTAAAAATTTTTAAAGAACTCGAAATCCAAAACAACGCCCATACCCTACTTGATAATGGTCAACGTAAAAAGAAAATGATCATCTAAGTGCGTTTAGACCTCAAAATGGATCCTATAAATTTTTCATGGTGAAAATTAGTCTTACAAAAGCCCTTGACCGCATACTTCCTGTAATGAACAGGAATGAAACTATTTGTGGGACTTGTTAAAGGCAGTTGATATTCCAAATTAAATGCTTTCAACCACTTGGGAGACACACGGTCGAGGTCGAAAATCTGAACCATTGATAGTAGGTGTTGCACATTAAATACGTGGCATTCAAGTATTCAAGTCTCACTCTGTTGAAGGAGGCGAATTAAGTAATGAGATCCACCCGGAATTCGAGGTTTTACACTCACTTTTACCCTACTTATAGAGTTCAAATACCAAGCCTTTTCACAAATTCAACCTATGATTGAATTTAGCAAATAAATTCTTCTAACTATGTTAATTCCATACTAGTTCGGCCTTTAACAGTAATTATTTGAATATCAATACAAAATGTCAAGACTACCCCTATGCTTTAGTTGCGGGTGTTACAGAGAGAAAGAACAATGGGTAAAGATCTCAAGTCTCCCTAGATCCTTCTCTTCTCTCTCTATCTCTTATTGGCGAGCTTTATCTTTTCCTTCACTGAAGCGGCTCCATGGAACAGTGTCGAACCCACTACCATTCCTTTCCCCGGAAGCTGAGTTCTGTTCCAAACCATGGTGCAGCTCGAGGCCACAAACCCGTGCCCTGCCCCGCCAGCAATGGTCCACAGAGAACTCGCCAAAGCCGCTGTGCTGACTTTCACTAGCTCCCAATGGATTCACATCCTCTGTAATTCATTTCCTTGCAATTCCCTCCTAGGATTATGCCATGTGGCATTTAAATAAATAATTAACCAAACTCACAGCTCCCAATACCCAAACTCATAGCTCTTCCTGTTTGATATATACATATGTGTGTATATGAATAAATAAATATTGTAAAGTTATAAGATAGCTATAGATGAGTATCCGAGTTCTTTATCAATATGAATGAATTATGCGACATATGCTTCTTTCCATTCTGCGATCAATTCCTTCAATTCATTAGAATTTAGAAACCACATCAAATCGCATCGCAATAAGTATTTGTGGGTTTTTTTCTTTTCTTCTGGAAATGGGTATTGGAAATTTGGAATTTATTTTCCGATTCCGTAGTTGGTGATCTAGTGGATTGGATCCAAATCTAATAGTGAAAATGTGGATTCGGAAGGATCGTGATGTATCGCCACCTTTATCTTAGTACGCTGTCTTTACTCTTTAGTGCTATTAATTGGAGTTTCTTGGCTTCTCTTCCCTGTTGTAACCTGATCAGTGAAGTCGAAGCTCTAATCCCTCTCCACCTACCTCTAATTCGTGAATTCAATCCAGAGATAAATGGGTACCCTCGAGAGAGAGAACAACAACAGGTTGGGCAGCAAGAGACCCATCAGGGTCCAGAAGAAGTGTTTATCAAGGTGATCTGTTGTGGGATCTGCCACAGCCATCTCCATCAAATCAAGAATGATGTGCGCATGTCCAACTACCCCATGGTTCCTGGGTACTCATTACCTCACTCCTCACTCCTCGCCATTAATGGGTTTTCGTATATTTGGTTGCTCAAGTATCTAACTTGTTTGTCTCCTTCCAATTTCTCAAAAGACACGAGGTCGTTGGTGAAGTAATGGAAGTTGGTTCTGATGTGACCAAGTTGAAAGTATGAGATCGAGTTGGGGTGGGTTGCATTGTCAGATGTTGCAGACAGTGCTCTCCTTGCAGACCAAACATCGAACAATATTGCAATAAGAAGATCTAGTCCTACAATGATGTATACTTAGACGGAAAACCAACTCGGGGGTTTTGCCGGTGTCATGGTCGTCGATCAGAAGTAAATAACTAGTCTATATTTTTTTTTTTTTGGTATTTACATCAAAGTATTCTATTAATCTACAAGATTGAGTTTTTATTAGGTTTGCAGTGAAGATACCAGAAGGGATTGCATCAGAACAAGATGCGCCGCTTCTGTGTGCAGGCTGACAGCTTATAGTCCATTCGTAGTCACACATAATGTCTAGAATGTTTTTTTTTCTCTCTAGTATCTGTGTCAACTTCATAGATTTTTTGTCTCATCAATTAGTAAGAATCTGTGGAAGGTTAAAGCAGGAAAAATGTCTTATCAATGAGTTAACTTTCCATCCATATTTTTATTAGATCAATCAGATATTTCAGTTGAAGGCTATGACATATTGTTCACTTGCTGCACTGTCTGCCCAGAATTTTTAGGTGCATCATTGGCAGATTTTGATTTGGAAGCTTAGAATATAAAATTTTAGGTCTTTAAGTCTTATTTGAAATGGTTCATGTTTCTGGTCATTCTGAAGTTTTGTGAGTGTCATACATCTGAATAATCGATGGGGTACGCATTTGAAGGCCAATGAAAAATATGACTACAGAATGAGGTTTGTGAGCTAATGGTGATTTGATGAACGATTGAGAAGGAGCTTCTTGGTTGCTGTTGCACTCGTGTTCCTGGAGTTCCTATGTTGAAAAACCTTGCAATAGGTTGAAGAAGATGGATTGAGATGAAGTATCAAGAGCTTGCTGTCCTAGGTCATGGGAGTTTCAGGATTTATGCAAGTTGGGATTTGGTTTGTTGTTACAGTTTAGTGAATGGTCACAGAAAATTCACATTTGATTAGTTACTGGTTTGTCGTAAGCTTGATATAGATTCTGAAATACTGTATTGCACACATCGAATCCGATGGAAGATTCTGATACATACATTTCTTATCACTTAGCTAGTGATAAATGAAGCTTTTAAGACTCATATTTATTTTAGAAGCAAGGGTAACAGCCAAGGAGTCCAGGTTGAATAGATTCTAGATCCAAGGAGTGGAATTTGGCCAAATCATCTCTCCATCAAGAGATGGGACTGCTCTGTGTATCCTGTATTGCCTTTGCCAAGATTAAGTTGTCAGTCTCCACCTCCACCTGCATTCACCAATTGCATGCATGGATCAAAGCTTGGCGCCTCGCGGTTGCTTCCCTGGATAAGATATCTTCGAAAACAGCAGAGGCCGAGACTGCAAATGCATACTGATTTTAATAGGATTTCCTGGCTAGCATGGGAGAGGAAGCTATATATGCTTCCAGCTTTGAATTTTCTTGCATACTTTCTCTTCAACATTTTGGAAAACCTTCAGACAACCCAAAATCTGTTGGGAGGCCCAAATACTTTGGTGGGTCGTCTCTGTATGGAATATGAACACCCTAGAGAAATTTAGCTTTAAAATTTTTTATGGTGCATCTGTACTAAAGCCCAGTCCTAAACTTGGATAAGTTGATTACTTGACCAATTGCATGGCAATATAAATCTAAGCACGCTTTGAGATTGTCAACCAAGTCTGACTTTATCTTCGAAAAGAGCAAACAATCATCTACAAACTTAAAGGCAAATTACCTCTCTACCTCAATTCAGACTTTAATTAATCTTCCCCTCCACCGCATGATCAATTAGACAAGATAAAGCCTTGGCACATAAAATAAAAATAAATGGTGACAAACTGAGTTATACAAAGGAAATATCAATCTCCAGGGAGGAACTTCAAAGAGGGTTACTTTCGTATGAACCATCAGCTTCGCTATCTCATGCTCCATTTGGTACTTACTACATTCTTATACTATAATTGAATATTTGAATTATAAATATGTAAAGAAACTCGGAGGGAAGAAGACTTCCAGGCCAAGCCCTACTCTTGATGGGTTCAAGCTAGAGATACCCAATTAAATCTCAAATTCTTACTTCACATTCATTTATTCAAATACATGATATTCAAACTGTAAAAGTATATATACGAGAACTGTGATTGACAACCCGTGCATGGGTGTGCTTAATACACACAAATAATTCATTCTTTTTTAGGTCTATATTATCTTAGAGCTCTAGATTTTTAGGAAAAAATATTTTCTTAATGGACTTTGAAAATGAAGTTCTAAGTTGAATGTTCTATAATTTCTTCAATAAAATTTACTTTTCTTTGAATTTATCATCTATTAGTTTTATTCAATTACAAGAGAGATCGAGATAAACAGTTTCTAACAGCCTTATCAAGAAATGTGGCCGGCCCAATGTCTGGTGAAAGCCATATTAGTAGCTCATGTTAGATCATATAAAAATTCTATGAATTTAACAGCTCGTATATGTGAGAATATATACAAATTTAATTTTATGGACTCTTTTAGGCTTTTAGAAAGAAAAAACAAATTGTTTCAATTATGTTATACATACTTGGAAAATCACAATTTCACCAGACTCGCCATTCAGAAAACTTGACGACTGGATCTTATCATACTAGTTCGAAGCGAGTCACATCTTTTTATTTTTTTCATTGTAATGAATATGCATAAATTGTAGATTAGTGAACCTATATGGAAAAACTAGCCAAAAAGAAGAAAAAAAACAAGTAGAAATCACATCAGTAAGTAAAGGAAAGGGACTCCTTTATAACTTGCTCAGCTCAATTACAAAGTAATTGACTCTATCATTTATGTTGTTGAGAAAAATATGATCCTAGCTCAATGGTTCGTGTTGAACCTATACCTGATTCCTGCGACCAAAATAGGGTGAAAGTGGGTCGCCACAGGGGACAAGAAGTGTCACATCCCACTTGCTGGTCTCGGTTACCCGCCCGACAACCCGTAGGAGCGAACCGTCAAAGGATTGACGGTCTTACTATCAATAATCATAAATGCAAGTAATAAATAATCATGAACAAGAATAAATGCAATAATTAATAAAAGGATTACAGGAGTCCAAATACTCCAATAAAATAATTAAGGAAAGAATGAATCAATGATAAAAAAGAATAAAGAATTCAGCAAAAGCACACAAAATAAATCAAATAAGTTTCTTTCCAGTTTCTTTCTCTAAAGCTAAGTAATAATTCTCATGAATCGCAAGATAAGGGGTCCTCTAGTTCTTCTCCATACGATCTGCAAGTTGCCTCCTACATCCATTAATGGGTGTTGTAAGCGCACTCCATGCACCCGGAGGAACTCCCGCACTGGCTATCTCCATCTTCCACTGTCGGTGCCATATACTCTTCATAGGAGAAGGCTCCTTCATGGGGAACCAATCCATCTTCTAACAAATGGCATTCCTCTATGCAGGCTAATATAACATACAAATGAAAGGAATGAGTTCTGACAAACTCAATAAGGATAACATAATTCTCATACATATGTCAACACAATCAAGAATGCAAATATGATATGAATGATATGCAGAAATATGAATGCTATTAAGATCTAATTGTTCAAGTCTCTAACAGTTGAAATGCTTTAAGATATACACCAGCCCTCCTTTAGGTAGGTCTAGTCACTCTGATCCCGTAAAGACTGGATACATCTATAGGGATCCTGGGTAAAGGGGTAAGTCCACACCTGGCTCACAATCCATGGTTGGGGTTTTAGTCAACACTCTCTTACCACGATCATTGGTATGAGTACTTGTAACAACCCCGGTATTTCTAACCTAAGATCCGTATTGCAGGCCCGAGAACCCGAAGGTCTAGTCGGGTAAAGTTTTGGAATGTCCAGATAGAAGTCCATGATTGTCACACCCCGCCCGCCGGGCTCGGTTAACCACCCGACAACCCGTGGGTGCGAACCGTCACAGGATCCATGGTTTTAGTCAATCAATAATAATAAATACAAATACATGAATCAAGAGCAAGAATAGTACAATAATTAATAAAAAGGTTACAGGAGTCCAAATACTTCGATAAATATCCAAGAAATAATCAAAGGAAAGAATCAAGAATCAAATGTAATATCGAGATCAGCGGAAGCAAAATAAATAACTAAATAATCTTCATCTTCAGGAGGCTTCATGCTCTGCAAGTTCATGTATCACGTCTGTGCCACATTAGCTTCAAACGAGAAGGCTCTTTCATACGAATCATCTCCAACTTCCGACGTTGTGCAACCATCTGTACAGTTTATATAATACATACAATGAAAGGAATGAGTTCCAACGAACTCAGTAAGGAACAAGCAATTCTCATATATATGTCAATACAATCCACGAATGCACATATGAAATGATATGGATGATATGCAGAAATATGAATGCTACTAAGATCTAACTATGCATGTCTCTAACAGCTGACATGCTTTAAGATATACACCAGCCCTCCTTTGGGTAAGTCTCATCACTTTGATCTGGCAAGGACTGGTTACCTCTGTAGGGATCCTGGGCAAAGGGGTAAGTCCACACCTGGCTCTCAAACCATGGCTGGGGGTTAAGTCAACACTCTCTCACCACGACCATTGGCAATGAGTACTGGCGCATGTCGGGGTTTCTAATCCAATGCAAGGTCATAATGGTAACATACTATATGAAGTCCAGATACTTCCCCTATGGCACCAACCAACTTGGTTCAGTATCCTTCGCAACCTAGGAGTGTGAATCCTCACGGACTGGCTACCTCTGTTGGACTCCACTACTTAACCCTATGGTCATCCACATATTATTGGGGCGGATGCTCTCATGACTCCTCGTGACACCCGGTCCGCTCCTTGGACGTCCATGAGCCCAACCCTAACATATGCAACCCTACCATTACATGACCAATAGTGGACCACTGAGTCTCCCCACGGACTGGTTACCGCTGTTGGATGAAACATAGTCACGTCACCATTGTCACGGGTCACCCGGCTTCAATTCCCCTGCCGAAAGGGTAATAGCATGTGGGGTACTTAGCCATGCAATTCTAGACTCCCTAAGTATGCCATCAAGTAATCATGATAGTGCTGGAGACATCAGTAGGCATGTGTCCCATTCCACAGCCTTCTGATATCCCAAGCTAAGATATCCCAAAGGAATACCCCTTCCATCACAACTACACTACAACACTCTTTATCATACCATGAACAGTTGTGCAATATCATAAAAGATGAAGTACATCAAGGAATACCACAAACAGCAAGTGTACAATAAGATTCACATGCTTTATACAATTACAACAAGTTACATGATCAAAGAATAGTAAATAGAACAACAGAATCATCATGTATATGTAATTGCATTTAAATAAGAATGCATGTCCTTACCTGTAATTATGTAAAACTCCTCTAACTTGAATTCCAGAAACTATTATAAGACTTCTACTTGAAACAAAGAACACCCAGGCATAAGGTTACAAGAATATATAAGAGTCAAGAGTCAAAACAAATCCAAAATCAAACTTACATAGATACTGGAAACCGGCCGGTCGCTTGAGCCGGTCGCTTAGGTTGAGCGACCGCCACTAGTGACCGCCCAAAAACAGAGAGTTTCAAATTAGAAACTCAGGCTTCTGATCATCCGTTTTCAATCCGGATTTCGAGTAATCATGGCCAAAGTCTCGAATCTAACACTCCAAGAGACACTAGGTGAAAAGAAACCTAACAATTATCATAAATGGATTACCCAGAAACTTTTCCCTTGACTAGATCCATCCATTAACAAATGCAGGGATTCGTTTCTGGACAGGGTCTCATCAAGAACATTGGAAAGGGAGTACAACAAATCAAATGGGTAACCACTAACAAAAAGGAGATGGGTTCATATCAATTAGAGGTTAAAAAGAAGGGAATTGCAGATGAAGATTCATTACCTTAATCAGAATCACCAAGAATAGAAGAGAAAAGGTTTCATATCATTAACAACACTTCAGACCTGAACCCCGCACGTTTCCATAGCCGCCTAATCGCCCAAAATAGCAATCCCGAACATAATAATGCGTTAATAGGGCGAGGGATGCTATTTATAACGATCAGGGGGCAAAATAGGGCAAAACCACAAAACAGAGCCGGGGTCGGTCAAAGGCGGTCGCTTGGTTCAATCGACTGCCACTAGCAACCACCCCCATGTATATTGCTATACAAGGGTGCTTTGCTCATGGGGTTGAAGACCAAGTACAACCTAACCCAAATGAAGACATGGGGGAGATCATAGTCCGAAAAATCAATCTCAATAGTTCAATAATAAAGGGGGTCGCTTCAGTCGGTCGCTTGGTTCAATCGACTGCCACTAGCAACCGCCCCCATGTATATTGCTATACAAGGGTGCTTTGCTCATGGGGTTGAAGACCAAGTACAACCTAACCCAAATGAAGACATGGGGGAGATCATAGTCCGAAAAATCAATCTCAATAGGTCAATAATAAAGGGGTTAGGGTTTCATCATAACATATGGCTCATGAAAAGGTTATGATCATGGAAAGAGAGGGAATGATTGTTATCAAGAAAATAACAAGAAATCATAGGAAATCTAGTTTAGGTTAATAGAAACATTACCCATGAGGTTTCCCTCACATGAAAGGTTACAAGAGGTTTCCAGAAAGATCATTCAAGGGTTAGGGTTAAGGTTTCAAGAATCTATTAGCTAGGGTTAAGATCATGATGATGATCATAGATCTCAAAGAATAGAATGAGATCATGGAATAGATGGTTGCAAGGATGCATCATCTTTTTCCAGATCTCAATCAAGAACAAGGACGAAGAAAGAATAATTAGAAATCCTAATTAGGTTAAACATGGATCATGAAGAAAATATAGTGATCAAGTTTAGGTTAACACAAATACCACCCAAGGGAAAGAGAAAACAACGAATCAAGATTCACCCATGGGAAAGAGAAACAAAGAATGCACAATCTGAAAAAGTGTTGGGAAGTTTCCAATAGATAAAAGAACAATAGGGTTTCATATATGGTTACCTCTCATGAGAGTTGGTTACCTCCCATGAGAGTTACCCATAATTAATCCCCACAAAAACAACCCAAGATAGATAAAGGAACATCTCATTAGTATTTTAAAATAAAGAATGGAATTAGGAAGGGTCTACCAATGAGAGAAAATAAGGTTCTCAATTAAAGTGAAGGGAAATAAATTCAAATCATACAATTAGGGATTTACTAACAAGAATCCGTGTATCCCACGGAAAGACTAGGGAGAATAAAGATTCACCCTTAGGACAAAGAATTTACAATCAATAAAGGTTTTGGGGAGAGTCCAAAGAATTAATAGAAAATAAAAAGGTTGCCAATTGTTCCAATGAAAAACAAGGATCAACTCCTCAATCATGAGGACACAAGGGAAGGTCATGGTAATAATATGAGACCTTCCCCACAATCATAAAGATAGGTAGAAAATTAGGGAAAGTATCATTAAGAGCTTTGGTGGAATCAAATTCAAGAATCATCGCCATATGGCTTTCAAGAACATAGAGTGAATTGCACAATTCACTCTAGGGCTAAAAGAATTAAAGAAGAGGTCATTAGAGTAGTGTAATACCCTTCTCATGATAAGAAAATCAGAAGTAGAGAAGAAAGAATGAATTAAAGAAGAAACGAATTGAATACCAACCTTTTAGAAGAGGAACCGATGAAGAAATTTAAAGAGATGCTTGAGGATCTTCCTTGACTTCGAAGGAGAGGATCTAGGGATCTTCCCACGTTCTCCAAAGACTTAGAAACAGATTGAGAGTGAAACACATGGAGTTCCCCCTTTTAAATAGCACAAAGAGTTCAAGAGTTACTAGGATTTCACCAAACTGACCAAACTGCCCCCGGTGGTTGATTGATCGCCAAAGAGGAAGTTCAAAGGTCGATCCCACACTATCTAGAGGTTTAGAAACATAATGGGAATAGTTTACCACGAAATTAAAAGAAATAACGCTTTTGAAAACCTTCAAAACAGATATTTACCAAAATGCCACTGCCTGGACAGCTTGTTCAAAAATAGGGATTTAATGGGCCTAACTTCAATATTTTTGGATGGGCTTCTTTCAACACATCATACTACTTAACTAGTATGGAGGGATGTCTTCAAACTAGGTCCAACTAAGCTTTAGGTCCATCAACCAAGTTCTTCTTCACAAATAAATAGTTCAACACCAAATCAAGAAAAGATTTCCATAAGGAAACACCATCATCAATATCCATGGGTTTTGGGTCAAACACCATATCTTCTACTGAGATGGCCCACAAAGACATCTTCCTAAGATTTTCAAAGATAGTAAAACTGAAATCACGGTCAAACTTCGAAATCAACATTAAACAAACCCTACTTCACCCAAAACAGATCGGGTTTCCGGGCTAGATTTGGGCTGGGTGTCACAATGATCCATACACTGAACCAATGGATCTGGATCCCCTGTCTGAAGAGCCAGCCTTGCTTGGTAGTTGGTCTTCTGGAAGACAAGGGTTGTTCGGAGATGTCCGGAATGAAGGTAAGATCTCCCCCATATCTTCTTTAGGGCTAGGTTGTACTTGGATATCAACCCCCGAGCAAAAGCACCCTTGTATGGCAAATTAAATGGGGGCGGTTGCTAGTGGCGGTCGATCAAACCAAGCGACCTCCTAGAGCGACCGCCCAGTCTGTTTTCGGGGTTTTGCCCTATTTTTCCCCCTAACTTCTATAAAAGGTAACCCTCCTCCAAGTAACGAATATTTTATTCGTGGTTACTGATTTTGGAGTTTAGACGGCTGCAGAAAAGTGCCGAAAGTAAGTGGATCTAAAATGCTGGCAGTGATCTGGAGATCAATCTTTCCCTTTCTCTGGTGTTCTGAAGTGAGGTAATGAATTCACCCTTCATTCATTATCTCCTATGTCTTTAATTTAGTGTTAACCCATCCCCTCATCATGGTGGTTACCCTTTTGATTCATTTGTGACTCTCTTTCCAATCTACTAGATGTGATTCATCCGAAAACGAAACCCTACTTTCGTGAAAAGGATAATCCAGTCAAGGGGAGTGTTCTGGGTAATCCAATGATGGTAATGGTTAGGATTCCTTCACCCATTGGCTATAGGAGTGTTAGACTCGAGACTTAGGCCATGATCACTCGAAATCCGGATTGAAAACGGGTGATCAGAAGCCTGAGTTTCGGATTGAAACTCTCTGTTTTTGGGGCGGTCACTAGTGGCGGTCGCTCAACCTAAGTGACCGGCCCGAGCCACCGGCTGGTAAATAGTGACCAATTGACTTTTGGTTTTGATCCATCTTGATTCAATTAACTTATATATTATTGTGACCCTGTGTTTAGGTATACTCTGTTTGAAAAGAAAGTCTTGCAATAGTTAATGGATCTCTTTTTACGGACAGTTTACTTATATGCAGGTAAGGACATTCAATCCTATCTTTTGAATAGACTTGAACATGCTAGTCCAGTGTCCGTTAGAATTAGTATTTCTTTATATATGCTGCTGTAGTCATGTCTTATATATTAATCTTGTTATATCACTACTGTTTGTCTTGTTTACATATATACTTTGTTGATTATGAATGTTATGTACTGATGATGGTTAGTATATGGTTCTGATGGATGAGGTATTCCTTTGGGATATCTTAGCTTGGCATATCAAAAGGCTGTGGAATGGGACACATGCCTGCTGATGTCTCCAGCACTGTCATGACTGTTTGATGACATTATTAGGTAGAGTCTAGAATTGCATGGCTAGGTATCCCACATGCTACTACCCTTTTGGTAGGGGGATTGAAATCGAGTGACCTGTGATGACAGTGATGTGACGTTGGTCCACTGTTAGTCATATAAATGGTAGGGTTGCATATGTTAGGGTTGGGCTCATGGAAGTCCAAGGAACGGACCGGGTGTCGTGAGGAGTCATGAGAGCTTCCGCCTCAATAATATGAGGATGACCATAGGGTTAAGGAGTGGAGTCCAACAGCGGTAACCAGTCCGTGAAGATTCTCATTCCTAGGTTGCGAAGGATACTGAACCAAGTTGGTTGGTGCCATAGGGGATGTATCTGGACTTCATGTAGACATGTTACCAGTATGACCTTGCGTTGGATTAGAAACCCCGACATGCACCAATACTCATTACCAATGGTCGGGGTGAGAGAGTGTTGACTTAACCCCAGCCATGGTTTGAGAGCCAGGTGTGGACTTTCCCTTTTTGCCCAGGATCCCTACAGAGGTAACCAGTCCTTGCCGGATCAATGTGACTAGACTTCCCAGAGGAGAGCTGGTGTATATCTTAAAGCATGTCAGCTGTTAGAGAGTTGCATAGTTAGAAATCATAGTATCATTCATACCTTGCACTCATTCATATCATTTATGCATATACGCTTTGTTGGATAACTGATGGGATTTGTGATTGTTTCTTACTGAGTTATTTAGAACTCACTCCTTTATTTTGTATATGTTTATTAGCCTGCACAGAAGAAGGAATTGTACAGGAAGATGGAGAGGTTTCCTATGAAGGAACCATCCCGTATGAAGAGGATGTGGCACTGTCAGTGGGAAATGGAGATAGTCTGTGCAGGAGCTCCTGTGGGTGCATGGAGTGCGCTTATCGCACCCATTGATGGTCAGAGACGAAAAGTAATTAAACAGTTCGCTCAGCGAATGGAGAAGAACTGGAGGACAACCTATCTTGAGATTCATGAAAAACACTATTTAGCCTTAGAAAAGGAAATTGGAAAGAAACTGATATAATTCTTTTGATTGCTTCCGCTAAACTCATATTCATTTTATTCATTATTCTTTCGTTTATTATTGTTATTGGAGTATTTGGACTCCTGTAATTCCTTTAATTCAATTATTGAAACATTTATTGCTCTTGATTATCTTTATTTGTATTTAATATTGTTGGTAGACTAAATGGAGTCGGCTACATGGATTCTTGCCCTCCAATCAGTTCTGTTCGAGCCCATGCTAGACACAAGGCCTAAGCTATACATATCCTTTCTCACCACTTCTCCTAAGGTTATCTTAGGTCTACCCCTAGTTCTTCTAGTTCCTTCAATATAGATTATATCACTTCTCCATACAGGAGCATTTATAGGTCTCCGTTGAACATCGTCGTGCCACCTCAAATGACTTTCTCTAAGCTTATCACTTATGGGAGCAACTCCCAGACCAACTCTAATATGATCGTTTCTTATCTTATCCATCCTAGTTTTGCCACTCATCCATATTAGCATCCTCATTTCTGCTACATTAAGTTTATCTATATGATTCTTTTTAACAGCCCAACACTCTGCACTGTACATCATAGCTGGTAAAACAACGGTCCTATAAAATTTTCCTTTAAACTTTAATGGAATACGCCAATCACATAAGACCCCGGACGCACCTCTCCACTTCGTCCACCCTATTTTAATTCTTTGGGAAACCTCATCTTCTAAAACACCTCTTTTACTTATAATTGAACCTAGGTACCTAAAACAATCACTCTGAGGAATCTCTTTATCGTCAAGTATCACCACCTCATCATCTGCCCGAGAATGACTAAAGTTACAAACTAAATATTTTGTCTTCGATCTACTAAGTTTAAGCTTTTTGATTCCAAAGCTAATATCCATGATTTTAATTTGGTATTAATCCCCACTTGGTTCTCATCAATCAACACAATATCATCCGCAAAAAGCATACACCAGGGGACCTCATCTTGAATGTCTTTGGTTAATTCATCCATTACCAGTGCAAATAGATATGGGCTTAAAGTTGACCCTTGATGTAGCCCAACTGTTATCAGGAATTCATTACTTTTTCCCCCCACTGTTCTAACACTAGTCACCGAACTATCATACATATAAGTAGAATTCCCTTTAAAATATAATTCACAAATAATTATAAGATTTTTAGTAGAAGCAGAGAACACCTATAAACAAGGTTATAGGATCATATAAGTCAAAATAGTCAAATTGGATAAAACCCAAAAGCCACATGCTCTCTGTAATGCAGCCGGTCGCTTGGGTCAAGCGACCGCCACTAGTGACTACCCCAAAAACAGAATGCTTAAATCAGAAACTCAGGCTTTTGATCATCCGATTTCAATCCGTTTTTGAGATGATCTCAATCCGAATTTCGAACCTAACACACCCATAACCAAGGGGTAAAACGAAACCCTAAAACTAACGTAGATTAGTCGCCCAAAATTCTTCCCTTGATTGGATCCATCCTTTTCACGAAAGCAGTGTTTCGTTTTCAGACAAAATCCCATGAAGAACATTGGAAAGAGAGCTACAACTAACCAATTGGGTACCACTAACAACATGGGGATGTAACATGAAACAAAGGCTAAAGGAGAGAAAGGGTGAAAGGAAATCCAATTACCTCACCCCAAAATCTCCAAATAAGGAAAAGAATTTACTCCAGATCCCAAACCACGTTCTGCTCACCTTCCAGAGTGTCTCCACAACCTCCTAACCACCAAAAACAGCAATCCCGAATATAATATTTGTCAAAAGGGTGAGGGTTACTATTTTTAGAGGTCTGATGGGAAATTAGGGTAAAATCCCGCAACCAGAACCAGGCAATTGCTTGGTTCAATCAACTGCCTCTAGCAATCACCCCCTAATACATTGATGTACAATGGTGCTTTGTTCAATGGGTAGAAACCCAAACACAACGTAACCCTAATTAACACATAGGGGAGGTCTTACCTTCATTTCAAAAATCTCTAGACATCACATGCCTTATACGAGAGATCCAACTTCCTAGCAAGACAGGTTCTTCATCAAGAGAATCTAGATCCATGGGTTCAGGGTATGGATCATGGACTTCTATCCGGATACTCCACGAATTAACTCCTCTAGACCTTCGGGTTCTCGGACCTGCAATACGGATTCCGGGTTAGAAATACAGGGATTGTTACAGGAAGCCACCTCCGACGATCAAGTTAGTGCAGGCCAGCAAACCAAAGACTCCATTGAGGGGTAAAGTACCCAAAGAGATGAAGAAGATCATGCTCCTCAAGAGTTAGAAAAGTAGGAGAGTGGTGGCTGGAGTGTTCAGATCCTCTCCCTCTTTAGGTAAGGTCATGGGTTATATATTTGATCCATACCTAAAGAGATGGTGGATGTTTCACAGCCCTTGGATGCTTATCTCATGAGATGGAGGGTGGAGATGACTTCTTAGGGAAGCAAAAGTGTCGAGCTTGCTGACTTGACCGCCCAGCCGTAGTATCGTCTTGTCACTGGATGACTGTCAATGCTTGTCCTGACAGTGTCCCATAGCCGTCTGGTCAGAGGAGCAGCAGGCGTTAGGCTCGTGGGAAGTTCTAAGTCGGATTAAAAGCTTCCTTATCCACTGCGGGATATGCGAGATCTTCCGTACATAATAAACACGAGAAAAGACATTTGAGAATCTATCTTATCTTCACCGGGAAGGTTCCTTTGAGTAGAAGTACTGTTCAACCCCTAAGATTAGCAACCTTCCTGAGAAGTGCAGTTTTTCGAGAAGTCGCTTCTAGACCTCCTTGGTTCGAGTGTTGACCTCTAGCCTGGTCCAAGTGTCTACTTCCCGTTCGTACAATTTAGCAGATAACAATTTATAAAAAAATGACTAAAACTCACCAAGATTATCATGATTTTGAGTTTTTTAGAAAAAATAATTGTAGACTTGCACATTACAATCTAAACATTTTCTCATGTTAACCTACTCCACATACAACCTTTGACTAAGTTTTTAAGGTTGGACTCAGGTTGAAAGGAAAATCCAAGTATTCATATTAAAATCTTTTCTAACCTTCATAAAAAGAAAAAGGCTTCTTTACCACATTCAGGAAACACATTTTCATCGGTAAATAAGACCACAGGTGGGGAAGACAAAACACACATTACAGGCCATTAATGTATTAGGACGTTGAAAATGAATGATTTCTTTTCTCTTTAAATACTCATCTAAATGATCTTGTCGGGTGCATGGTATGTCCATTAAAGTGTAAACTTTCCCACAACAATATTCACAATCTCAAAAGCTCAATTTGAGAGAAGGAAGTTAATTGGTAGGGTCTCAAAAATAGTAGAACATTATAATAATCCATCTAGATATAACCTTTTTAGTATAGATTTATATACATATACCGAAGAAAAAAGAATGTCATCATAATAAATTCATGTGAATGCTTTGTTACTCTTCTCTTGGTCTTATTAGATTCACGGGCAAAATCACCCACAGATGAGATAAGATTTTACATAGTTCTCTCGAAGGCTACACCCCCTGTAGATATAGTGTTCCACTATGAGGTTTATATGACTTGTAATACCAACTTGATTCCCTACCATTTTCAACCTTGTAAAGAGATTATATAAGTAGTTATTGGTTAAAAATCTTATTTCAAGGACGAATTGAACAAAAGTGCCCATACCAAATGGTTGAAAAAAGCAAAAGCTCCACCATGAGGAAAAAGATGAATTAGAATACCAAGATGATTTTCTACCCTTTTCAGCCTTGTAAAGAGACTATATAAGTAGTTATAGGTGAAAAATCCTAAGTTCCATATACCAAATAGTTGAAAAAGGCAAAACAACACCTCCAAAAAATTAGGGGTGCACAACCAATTATTTTAAAAAACTCAAATTCAAATCAAGACGCATACCTATTTGGCGATGGTTAACATAAAAGACATTCATCTTAATATGTTTAATTAGATCTTTAATCAGATTCCCAAAACATTTTACATGGTGAAAACTGATCTTCTCACAATGGCCCTTGAGCCCATGCTTCTCGGTGCTAATTTGAGGTGTTAGACGATTTAATGTCAGAGTTTCATGCTACAATTACCACATAATGGGTTGGTTTGAACTATTAGTCTAGGTGGGGAATCAAGTAAGGAGATCAACCCTGAATTCAAGGTTTAACACTTGACTTCTCACACTTTTAAAGAATATAAATGAAAAGCCTTTTCACAAATTGCAGAACATGCATATGCACATAAGATACTAGTAATGACGCACGTGCATATGCACGTGTGAAATGTTCTCTAATATAATTTTTTATTTTTGTGTAATCTTTGAGTTGAGTT
Source organism: Hakea prostrata (assembly GCF_041222555.1). Lineage (NCBI taxonomy): Eukaryota > Viridiplantae > Streptophyta > Magnoliopsida > Proteales > Proteaceae > Hakea > Hakea prostrata. The sequence goes on from NC_142608.1 coordinate 12,352,771, forward strand.
TTATTGGATACTTCTTTTATTTTTCTTGATAAATATGACTATGGCAAATACTCATTGATCAATGAATGCATGTATGTTGGAGAATGGTGAAGAGGCAAAACCATGCGACAGAAATACAGTTGGTGGCCTTTGGGGATTAGTTATAAAGATGAATTCAAGAGCAAGTTCAGGGGCACAAATTCACGACCTTTATTATTATTATTATTATTATTATTATTATTATTATTTTCAATTTTTTTTATTTCAGTAAGAGCGTCGATCATATAATGAAATAATTAATGCTCTTATTGAGATTTTAAATAGTTAATTCATCACAGTAACTAACCAAAATATTTTTTATGCATTTGAAAAATGGTTAAATTTGTAACTATATTTTTTATGTTCTTATCTTTTTCACGTTATGCATGTTCTGCAATGAAGTTTTTATGTAAGTCAGTATGTATGTAAGCGATGAGAAATAAATGGAAAATATATTTACAAAAGATTGTATATTTTCTTTGTTCATTCACAGGGTTCACGTTGTGTGTCCTCCATTTTCTGCAATGAAGTTGTGATGTAAGTGAGTATGTATGTAAACGATGAGAGATACATGTTTATTTGAAGGTAGTGAAATCGATGTAGTTAAGGTAGTTACCTTCTTTGTAGTATTATGTTCCTTCTTTTCAATCACCCGATGTTGATTGGTTTGTTATCCTGTAAAGAATGTTTTGATGAATGACATGAGTAATATTTAACTATATTTGTAGTACTATATGTAAATTGAAATGTTTGTATTACCTTTGAATGAGAACTTCTTTGTAGACCACGTTCTTTGTGTACTCTTGAATTTTGGATGGTTTCTTGGTATTTTTGATCCATACTTTTGTGGTTGACATTGAGATTCCTCTTGATAATGCAACGTATAATTGTCCATGTGAGAATACCGGTTCTGGAAGGTAGATACCAACTTTTGGTATTGTTTGACCTTGTGACTTGTTAATCGTCATTGCAAAGCTTAGCCGAATTGGAAACTGCTCTCTTTTTAGACGAAAGGGATATCCTTCATTCTCTGCTGGGCATAATGGTATTCTTGGTATTGGAACCAAATGTCCTTTGAACTGACCAACTGCAATCTCAGCTAAAATGACATTCTTTTGAAACTGTCGACAAACCAATCTTGTTCCATTGCATTTCCCTTGTCCAGGATTTATGTTTCTTAGGAGCATCACAGGACAATTTTTTTTTTAATATCAATTGATGAGGTGGTAATCCATTTGGTGCCAATGAGTTGAGAAATTCCTCAGGGTAATGTGTGTCTGCATCATCTGTTGCTGAATCATAGCTATAATATGTGAGACGTTCACTTGGGAATCGATCAATCATTATCTCATTTATGTTGTCAACTATTTCATTCTTAGTTGCTAAAATTGCTCTATCTGTAATCTCCTCTACTGAATGGACATGTTGTTGTTGTTCTGGAAATATTTCCTTGATTAATTGTTCTTTTCCTGCCTTTTCATCTTCAATTCTGATCAACATTTCCTCTGGTAGTTTTATCATATCATCATCTTCTGTGGGTTCTTCTCCATTTCCAACTCTTAATAAGTATGCACAAAATGTTGAATCATTGATGGCCCTCATATTTGTTGTAAGCTGTATTTTTTGCATGGTTGGCCATAAATATGATCTGATCCAAACTGGATTCCACTGTTTGGGTTCTTGTTCCCCGAGGTACAACAGGTAATACTTGTCTGAAGTCTCCCCCGAAGACGAAAACTTTACCTCCAAATGGTGTTTTATTACCTATTATATCTTGGAATGTCCTGTCAATTGCCTCAATTGCTTGCCTTTTGGCCATAGGTGCTTCATCCCATATAATTAACTTTGCTCTTCGAATCAATTCAGCTGTGACACTTTGTTTGGAGAAATTGCAGATACTTGAATCTTCAATGTTAATTGGAATTTTGAATCTTGAATGAGATGTTCTCCCTCCAGGCAATATTGAAGCGGCAACTCCCGATGTTGCTGTTGCAATTGCAATTTGATTTTCTGTTCTTATTTTTGCCAGTATTGCCTTGTATAGAAATGTTTTCCTAGTTCCTCCTGGTCCATCAATGAAGAATGTGGCACCTGTGTTGGCTTTAACTGCTTCTAGAATCGTGTCATATGCATTTTTCTGCTCTGCATTCATTATGGATGGTGCTTCATAATCTTCATTTGGTATTTGGATTGCATATTCATCTTGAATTTCCTTAAGACGATTTGCAATTGTTTCATTCATTTGTCCATGAAGCTCTGGGAGGTCATATTGGTCTATGCTATGGCCCATTGACTGTAAGAAGTTATGAACACTTTTCAATGTTTCATTACTTTTTTCTCTTATGCATGCATTTGTTTCTGTGAAGTCTTCAGATAAGTCTTCGAAATGTTCTTCCCATAGCTTTCGAACATCTGTTGGTTCACAATAAATCAATATGGTTGCAAAAAGTTTTCGGAGCATTATTGGCATGTTGAATAATGCCCCATCTCTTAAGCATTCAGAGATTGCATTGTCACTTTTGAGTAGTCCTATCATTTTTGCTGCTTGTTGAAAAGTGTTGCATTGTTCTCCATTTACACACATAAGATTCTCAAATGATGTTGCTCCTTTGATGTTATTTAGTAACAATCTCAAATAGAATCGTTCTCCTTCAGTTGGGTTTGCCAAGTTGATTCGTCCAATTGCCTCCTTAATTTTTCTTTTTGTCCAACATTTTCCTTGATTGTTCCACACAAATTTCTCTGGGAACTCTTTGTATAAATAATTCTTGGCATCTTCACATGATGTGTTCATTGTGAAGTATTCAGTCAACATTGTTCTTGTGGTGTTATCAGACTGAATCACACTTGTTAAATCTCTATTCTTCCAGTACCAAACGAGTTGTTTGTTTGGTAAATGCAACTGAAGGTTTATCACATAAGGGAACATCTCATTTAAATTGTATTCGAAGATTCTCCACATTGCTTCTTGTGCTGATACCCACCTTGCATCTCTATATTGCTTTATTTCATCCATGAAATACTCTTGAGTGTTATATGCCAAGGAAATTGCAACACGGTCATGTCCCTTATAGACATACTTATAGAGATATTTAACTGCTTTCAACCCAGAGCATATCTCAACATTTATGTGACAATCATATCTTGTTAGGAGATATGGGTTGTAAGGTACAACCCATCTATTATCCAACAGATGTTTCCTTATCATGACTTGTCTTCCGTTATTCCTTCTCCTGTAAATTGGGTATGAATCTTGTCCGTGCATTGTTTTGTCATTGTAACATCTTGGGTAACGATTCTTACAAACCCTATTCCTCATGCAAGCATTATGTTTGTTTAGTTCTCCACAAGGTCCATGCATCATATGCTTGATAACCTTCTCATATAATTGTTGTTGTTTTTCCGCATTTGGAATTTCCGCACAAACATATTTGTCAAATATATCTGGATTTGTGATTTTATTTTCCTTTTGGAAAATAACTAACATGTGTGCATGTGGTAGTCCCCTTTTTTGGAATTCAATGACATGTACGTGTGCACAAACTTTGCCAAGTATTGATTTCTTAAAGAGCTGCTCTTTTAGGTCGTGCAGCTTCGCTCTAAAAATCCTTGCAGTAAGATCTGGCGTATCTTGTGGAACTTGTCCTCCTTGTAATTCATCTTGAAACACAATCCACTCGGGATTACAAGTCTTAGTGATGAATAGATCTGGTTTACCATATTTTTGGACCAAAGCTAGTGCATCAAGATATCGTCTGCGCATGTCTCTGGGTCCTCCAATAAATGAAGCAGGCAGGACCATTTTCTTCCCCACCTGATTTCCCCTTGTTTCTCCAGTTGATATGCTATCAACAATTCCTTGGTACAATTCAGCTCGAATGTTTGATTGTCTGGAACGGAAGAAATCTAACCTTGTAGCCTCAATTTTGATGTACATGTCTATTACAAATTGATGTAGCAATCTTCTAGAGTATAACAGGACTGATTTATCATTAGCTCTGATTTGTAACTTGTAGCAATAATATGATCTAGGAGATATTTTATTTTTTTTGTTCTCATCAAAACCTGTAGGTAAAAAAGTTGTTAGTAATTTTGTTTTACAATAGAATATAAATTTTGTGATTGTATGTATATATTTATTTAATTATGTTACCTTGATCATCTTGTGCTTCACCTTGAAAAAGTGCTTCCTCCTCTGAAGTAATTGGAGTTGAAATTGATGTTGGTGCATTTCTTTTTTTAATGTTTCGATGCCAGCCAACTTCTCCATTTGGGTATAATAATGGATATTGCAGCGCATCATAGCATCCATAGTAATGCTTCACTGTATGTTTTTTCCCTGAATTTCCTTGGATTACTATGTCACATCTTTCCTTCATGTTTGGATTGTTTCCTTCAATCCATATGCCTGCTACTTGATCAACTGTAGGCTTGTTATACACTCTTTGGTCCAGATTGATGTCGCTCCTTAGTACTATTTCACGAGACTCTAGAGAACCAACATCTTTCAAACTTCTGAAGAATCTTGCATATGGATTATTCGAAAGGATTTCCATGATTTTTAACACTATTGGCTCTTTTAATTTCATGTCTTGAAGTATCTTCAATCTGTTTTCCAGCTCATTATCTGTGTCGAAGATATACAATTGCAAATAGCATGGGCAGTCTCTTTCTGGTATTATTGGAGGTAGTTCATGATAGATTTGTCCTTGAGCTCTAAATGTGTAAACTCCTCCTTTTGCATTAGCCAGTTCTTTGTCGACATGTACTCCGAAAGAAGTAAATGAAAAAATACTATTATATGCCCGTATATATCTTCTGAAATCTCGACTTTGTGGTGTTTCATTGGTGAAAAGCTCATATAGGTCATTTGGAATTGTCGTTGATGCTAGTACTACATTCCCATTTGAGCAACAAAATGAAGGAGGTTCGTATTGGAATTTCTTTGCTCCACAGTATGTGCATGGTGGTACTTTTTTTAGTATATGCATGTCGGAGCATTGTAGTTCCAAATCTGTCATATTCACATAATACGTTAGTTTCGTGCAAAATTTATACCGAAATTTTCGGTTAAATTGCAGGTATAATGGAAAATGATTTGTCTTACCTTCTATAATTTGTGATTCATTGTCATTTTGATTTGATGAAGAAGAACTTTCCTTATATTGTGTTGGAATATTCAACTGTTTTTTTGCTCTTTTGGCTTCTTGCGCTGTTGCCCTTTTTAGCCTTTTAAATTCATTGTACTTTTGCTTTTGGTTTTCCGAACGCTTATTTGTCCGCTGCATTGTAGTTTACTCTGGACAACAAAATTGAAACGTAATTATTTAGGAAGATTTTGTATATCTCATTATGCATTTACGTTATTGTGGATTTTGTACTGTGTAATAGATTTTGCATTATGATATGGTTGATTATTATATCGACACGGTTATAATGGTGTAATAAATAGTAACTGTTTTGAATAAACTATATAATAACATGTAATGATCATGAAATTCATGATAATATATATGTACTGAAGATGAAATAATCTAAGTTTAACAAGCTAAAAAATAATGACAAATAAAATGAATATTTATTCAATCAAACATATTAATAATGTATAATGTAAAGTAGACAACCGAATTTGATAATTTAAACATTGAGTTTGGTACAAAATGATTAGTAAAGATAAAGAAATCTTTGTTTAATATGGGAGATAAACAATTAGTCAAAAACTTAATTCAGAAAATGACTATTGATTTTCTCTCTTATCTTGTTATGGGGTTTTTTTCATGCAAATTGGCAGTAAAGGAAGTAACAAAACAAAAAATTTCTAACCATAATGTGTCCATTTGCTCCTGGTGGATATTATTTTGGTATTTTCCTAAATTGAATATAAATTATTTATTGGTATAAAGCTAAGCCATCTATTTTAGAGTGGGAACAAAATAGCTCCTTATACACGTTGGATTGTGGAATCAATTATTTTGCTTTCAGCAAACCCAATCAATGTGTTGGATATTTATAATGTTGGTCAAAATCGTGAAAACAGGTTTGGTTCTATAAAATTTAGGAAGTGTGTGAAGTGAAGGAGAATGTTACATGGTATCTTGCTATGGCTGTGGAACTTGTATTGCTATTGGACCAATGTCAATTAGTCAGTATCATTATTTTTATAAGCAACAAAAGGAATAGATGACGGATATAAAGTTAGCTAACCATAAAGGGTTGTAGTTGTAGTTTGGGAACATCCTCAATTGGTTGGGTTATGAAGAAATCTAATATGGACTTCAACTGATTAAGTAATTAACTAAATCATAGTCTACTGCTACTATTACTCCATTCTATTAGAGTAAACTCCATTCTTGTTACCCTAATGTTTTTTTTTTTTTTTTTTTTGATGAATTAAGAATTGGTAAATATGTTGAACTATAATTATGATATTAACAAAGTATTCATTAAACAAATTACAATATATTTAAAGATAAAAATCTGAAATTAATATCCGAAACAGTATTTTGGAGAAGTAATTCCGGCTTTTATGAATTCTCAATTTTAATCTTCTTCCACCTTGGATTCTCCTCTAGGACATTTGCTGTTGCTTCTATGTCCACATGCTTTGCTGGTTTGATTATTTCTGCAACAATACTTCCTCTTGATCTACTTTGCTTATTTGAGTTGTCTATCTTGAAATAGAAGTTGCAAATCTTTGAGATGAATTGATGAAGGATTTCTTGGTTCTGCAATAAATTATTAGTGTATAAGTTTTCTCAGAATTTGCTTTTTCCAGTTTTCGTCCCTCAACTGTTGCATAGTTTCCCCCACAATGTTACTGTCATGTGGTCTAACCTGTTAACAATTTCATAAAAGAATAATCATATGAATTTTTTTATTATTTTATAATAATAGTAATTTTATAATGTTGTAACCTTACTATTTGCTGCATATATGCAAGTCTCTTTTAACTCACCGTTCATCGATGTTGATAAGCCTTTGCACTTTTGTTAGCATTGCAATCACACCTGTTTGAATTAAAATGTCAATTTGTAGTATATAATATTAAAGTAATGATAAATTATAAATTATGGTTTATTGTTATGAGTCCTTACCAATTGTGAGATTTTTCTTTTCGTATTGTGCCTCTACTGCATCAAGAGCTATAAAGTTGTGCTAGAATAAATTTGGATTGATTTGGTCCACCGCTTCTTCTATTGTTGAGTCTCTGTTGAATGCCATTTCCAATTCCTTATGAATGTTGATAAAATTGGTATTGACTCTTTTTATGATTGGTTTTCTGATGATGTATGCCTTTTTCTCTTGTAGCATTTATTCGTATTTGTCTACTATTTGGTTGAACATCACACCTTGAATTCTTGTCCCCTGCGTCAACAATTAGTAGTGTTAAATAATTTTATATGATTCATTTTGATTTTCATCGTATTGGTTAGTTAATTTTTTTTAAGAATTTGTTATTTGCACTAACCTCCGAATCCATAAATGTAATCTTCAATATTCTTCCTGGTCCTTGATTGTTCTGGTATGTTGTGATTTGTTTTTGCTGTAGCATCAACTGTAATTCTACATCTTCTTCATAAACTGCTAAGTCGTTGATGCATGCTTTTTTTGTCATCCTGGCTACACGTTTAAATTTTGATTATGGTTCTATGGTATAGTTGTACAATATATTTTAAAGTTGAACATAAACCTCAATATATATATATATATATATATAGGTAGAATAGTTGTAATATTGAATTCTATTTATTTTATGTTGTTTCTGTTATTATCCTCTTATTTGAGTTTTAAATTTGGCTTTTCAAGTTTTTCACAATTAAAAAATGATGATTTTGATTGGTTAATAGTCTAACTAATGTTGGTGTTTGGTGGTTTGTAGTGTATATTCTTTATTTATAGTTGCAAAAAATAAGAAACTAACATTAATTTTAATTAAAATATGGAATAATAACCAATTGGAATAATACATTCAGCATTGTAGTAGTAAGTTTAGTACAGTCTTAAAAAAAGATAATCAACTAATTCATTGCCTATAGGATTATGAGTCTATGGGATTGGAGCATAGCACAAAAGGAAAAAGTTCCTGATAGGGAAAATGTATTTTTTGGAGTAAAAGTACAATTGATTAATAAAAGCAACTGCTAAATAAAATGGTGTGTGTGTCATCAAAATAACATGATGAAACACTTAACTCCAAAAATAGACAAAATTATCTAAGTGAAGAGGCTACAACTTTTGTCAAAAATAAAACCATACATGCATTACGTAGAATAATTGCAAAGGAAATATATAAATAAATATAAATACATAAAATCTAAACTGATTTCCAGTTAAATTTAAATACATATTTTACCGACAAGATTGACATACCTTTAGAGGTGATCTACCTGATTAAAATGAAAGAACTTACGTGAATTCAGAAGTGAAATGTTGAAACCAAGAATAGCCTGCAAATGATATAAGTTTCATTACATTTGTAAGGTTATATGATAATATATATAACTGATTTTCTGATTTTGTGTTGAAAATGTGTGAAATACTACTATTTGGCCCCCTCCAAAAATTAAAAATAAAAATTTAAGATATAGATTATGGATACAAATGTCATTTTTAATCATAATCTAATGGTTATCATTAAACCCCTAATTTTAAGGAATAAAAGGTTAAATTCTAATTAAAAACTAAGTCAGGATCCATGAATTTCTCCATATATTCTCTCTCATATTTTCATTCCAATTTACTTTCTCATGAATCTCCTCTTTTATTCCTATTGTTTTTTTCTCACACGTCTCACAAAATATTTGAGTACTTAACAGACATTGGAATTTTTCGAAATCTTTTCCACACTTATCGGTATTCACTCTCTTTCTCAAATTATTCCTCTCTCTCTCCCACTCATGATTTTTCTAGTATTATTTTCATAAAGCATAATTTTATTTTTTATTTAATTTTATTTAGTTGTTCTTTCTTTCTCCTAAAATTTGACTCTACTAATAGCAATTTGAATCTCATTAGAATTTAACCATTGATTTTATCAGATCTATTCATAGTCATTTATTTTTTTTTTTTTTTATCCTTCAACTTTTTTCCTATAATTCCATTCCTATTAATGGAAATTTAAATCTCGTTTAGAATTTCAGCTATCAATTTTATTATATTTAATCATAATCATTTTATTTTATTTTTGAATCCCTACACTTTCTCATAAAGTTTCCTTTTATATTAATAGCAATTTTAATTTTAAGTTTTATTAGTTAGATGTTTAAATTTTTTTCCATTAATATTATTATTTATAATCATAATCATAAATTTTTCTAATTAATTTATGATAAATTGAGTGTTTATTCCTTGGATTTTTTGGAATTTTAAAAATCCTTACATATTTGCCTAATTTTTCTCACTTTGCAGTGTGAAATACCACTATTTGGCCCCCTCCAAAAATTAAAAATAAAAATTTAAGATATAGATTATGGATACAAATGTCATTCTGAATCATAATCTAATGGTTAGCATTAAACCCCAAATTTTAAGGAATAAAATGTTAAATTCTAATTAAGAACTAAGTCACGATCATGAATTTCTCTCTATATTCTCACTCATATTTTCAATCTAATTTACTCTCTCATTAATCTCCTCTTTTATTCCTATTGTTTTTTTCTCACACATCTCACAAAATATTGGAGTACTTAGTAGACATTGGAATTTTTCGAAATCTTCTCCATACTTATCAGTATTCAATCTCTTTCTCAAATTATTCCTCTCTCTCTTTCACTCACGATTTTTTCTAGTATTATTTCATAAAACATGATTTTATTTTTTTTATTTAGTTGTTCTTTCTTTGTCCGAAAATTTGACTCTACTAATAGCAATTTAAATCTCATTAGAATTCAGCCATTGATTTTATCAGATCTATTCATAGTCATTGATTTTTTATTTGTTTTTAGTCCTTCAACTTTTTTCTTACAATTTCATTCCTATTAATAGAAATTTAAATCTCGTTTAGAATTTCAGCTATCAAATTTATTATATCTAATCATAATCATTTTATTTTATTTCTGAATCCCTACACTTTCTCATAAAGTTTCCATTTCTATTAATAGTAATTTTAATTTTAAGTTTTATTAATTAGATGTTTAAATTTCTGCCTTAATATTATTATTTCTAATCATAGTTATAGATTTTTTTAATTAATTTACGATAAATTGAATGTTTATCCCCTGGATTTTTTGAATTTTAAAAATCCTTACATATTTGCCTAATTTTTCTCAATTTACAATGTAAAATACCACTATTTGGCCCGTTCCAAAAATTAAAAATAAAAATTTAAGATATAGATTATGGATACAAATGTCATTCTTAATCATAATCTAATTGTTATCATTAAACCCCTAGTTTTAAGGAATAAAATGTTAAATTCTAATTAAAAACTAAGTCACGATCCATGAATTTCTTTCTCATATTTCATTCCAATTTACTCTCTCATGAATCTCCTCTTTTATTCCTATTATCTTTTTCTCACACGTCTCACAAAATATTAGAGTACTTAGTAAACATTGGAATTTTTCAAAATCTTCTCCACACTTATTAGTATTCACTCTCTTTCTCAAATTATTCCTCTCTCATTCTCTATTAATGGAAATTTAAATATAGTTTAGAATTTCAGCTATCAATTTTATTATATCTAATCATATTCATTTAATTTTATTTTTGAATCCTTACACTTTCTCATCAAGTTTCCATTCCTATTAATAACAATTTTAATTTTAAGTTTTATTAGTTAGCTGTTTAAATTTCTGCCATTAATATTATTATTTCTAATCATAATCATAGATTTTTTTTAATTAATTTATGATAAATTGAGTGTTTATCCCCTGGATTTTTTGGAATTTTAAAAATCCCTACATATTTAAGATATAGATTATGGGTATAAATGTTATTATTAATCATAATCTAATGGTTATCATTAAACCCTTAGTTTTAAGGAATAATCATTGATTTTTTTATTTATTAATTTATGATAAATTAAGTGTTTATCCTTTATATTAGTTAGATGTTTAAATTTCTGCCATTATTATTATTATTAATCATAATAATTTTTTTTAATTAATTTATGATAAATTGAGTGTTTATTCCCTAGATTTTTTTGAATTTTAAAGATCCCTACATATTTGCCTAATTTTTTTCACTGTATGTGTGAAACACCACTATTTGGCCCCCTCCAAAAATTAAAAATAAAAATTTAAGATATAGATTATGGGTATAAATGTTATTATTAATCATAATCTAATGGTTATCATTAAACCCCTAGTTTTAATTTTAATGAATAAAAGGTTAAATTCTAATTAAAAACTAACTCACGATCCATGAATTTCTCCCTATATTTTCTCTCATATTTTCATTCCTATTTAATATTTCATGAATTTCCTCTGATAGAACAATTTTAAGTTTTATTAGTTTTATGTTTAAATTTCTGTCATTAATATTATTATATCTAATCATAATAATTGATTTGCCTACACATAAGAGGGATGAAAATATGACATCAAATATTAAAATATGTAATTTCTTAATTCTGAGTAAACTGAAATCTTAGGATAATCAAGAATGCAACAAATAAAGCAAAAATAGGAAAACAAATAAGTCCAAATGAAAACATCATAACAGAAAGCTTTGAATTAGATCGAACTGAACCTACACCATACTATTTATTTCTCTTAAATAACAGGGGCATTTCACTTTTTTAATATGCTTAAAAAGAAAGCTTGCCGAATTGGAATATAGTTGATAAAAAATTATCACTTGCCGAATTGGACTAAAGTATTCGGACTGTAAGAGTGAAACTTGAAACACACACTTCTTTATTTGTTATGTTCTTTCTTTAGTTTCATCATCTTAAACTAAGATTTAATCTTACGAAAATTAGTTGAAGTCATTATCACGGTGGGAGTGTGGGAGTGTGGGAATATGTGAGGAAATGGTGGAATGGTTAATTGGGTAATCACCCTATTATCATCATCATCACTGCTTAGGGGCGACTTAAGCAGCAAAGCTTGATTGACTTCTAAGATAAGCATTCTATCTCTGTCTCCCTCTCTCTCTCAGTCTCTGTTACACGTTCTGTTGTGGGGAGCTAGAGTCCCGAGTCCCCATCTCGGGAGAGAAAGGCACCCCCGTGGGCGGGTGCATCTCATCCTTGAAGAAGGTCCCGAGGGCCTCATTCGGGAGAGATACCTCCCTCTTGGGCAAGCTCGTTTCTTCGTTGGAGAAGTGCCACACTTGGGAAAAATATCCAACTCTAGCATTTCTCAGAAGACTCTCTTGACTAAGTCAAGAAGAGTTAGTTACGCATAAACACTCAGCATATCTATTCCGAGAATTGGGGAGGTGAGTCAGCATAACGGCGTTATCAGGTGCGACAAAGAAGGAGCCGTTATTCCACTACTCCACTCACTCCTCAACTATCGATCCGGAATCTAAGGAATCGCCGCATCCAGGTAACTTCTATATAAACCTACCTCCAACATGGAGAAAGGTAACGAGAACTTTCATCTGAGTACTTACTCATTACGTTCTTGAGAACTCTCTCAAGAACCATTATTGTTACCTAGGCTGATTTGAGCGTCGGAGGCGGTTTCCCGGCCAAAACTAGGCCGGACCGTTCTTGCTTTCTTTGTGTGTGCAGGCACCTCAGTTATTCCAACTTGGTTGGAGAGCTCTTAAGGTGGTCATCTCAATATCCGACTCTCGAAGAAGTTCTATACGCAACAATTTGGCGCCGTCTGTGGGAAACGTCACGAAAAGTCATGACGAGACGTACCACACCTCAGGTGGCAAGTTCTCAAATTCTCACTCGAGCGAGAGAAAGGGAGACAGAAACGGACGTGTTGAAGAACAAACTCTCCCTTCTCTAGATCGACAAATTCCTATTCCAGAGGAAGGTCAAGAAGGAGTTCCGGAGAATCCCCCGTTAACTATTCCAACTCCATTTGGAGAAGGCGGTTCGAGTCAACCTCCTATTCCAGCGACCGTGGCCGATTTGCAGAATATGCAAAGAGAAGTCCAACAACAAATGTTGGAACTCCAAGGAGTTGTTCGAGGCTTAGTCCATCAGATCGGGGTACCATCCGGACCCCCCAGAAATTCCCAAGAGGGACGAAGGCGTGAAGCCGTCCGTCAGACTCGGGATAGGCAATGCCCGATGAATGAAGAAAGGAGAAATCCCAGAATACCAAGAAGGCCAGCCGAACGAGTTGGAGAAAGATCTCAAGGAGTGCATATTGAAGAGCCACGTCCCCGAGAGGATCGGTCGAGGGGAAGTGTATTCCACCGTTTGGCTGGGCTTAGACAAACTCAAGATTTACCTAGAAAAGGGCGCAGAAATGAAGGAGTTCGGGAGCAAGAAGGAGAAAGTCACGGAAGAGGCCATTCTAGATCTAATAACCCGAGAGGGTCGGTTAGTCAATATGGATCTTCTCATGGACCAACTTCCCAATATTCTGATCTCGGAAGTGTTCGGTCTCCGCAAGAGCGTCAAGAGGCGCATGGTCTCGGGAGAAGATTAGATGCCATGGAGAGACGGCTTGATGATCGGGACCTCGATGACGACTATGATGTGGTTGATAGAGAACCCTTCTCAGAAGAAGTCATGAGAGCACCTCTTCCACCGAACTTTATCATGCCGACATTCACTCCCTTTGAAGGTAAGTCCAATCCTCGAGAATATATTAGTTATTTTAAATCGGTCATGGCTGTTATTGGCCGAGAAGATGAGCTATTATGCCGAACTTTCCCGGCATCTCTCAAAGGCCCGGCGATAAAATGGTTTTCTAGCCTACCGCCAAGATCCATCCAAAACTTTCGAGAACTCGAGAGAAAATTTATTGCCCGATTCCGAAGTTGCATCGGGAGTAAGAAGACATCAGATAGCCTTTTTGCCATCAGGCAAAAACCAAATGAGTCCGTTCGGGACTTTCTTCTCAGATTCGATAAAGTGGCTATTGAAGTCGAAGAATTGGATGATACGGTGGCGTACAATGCACTATGGAGCGCAATAACCCAAAGACGTTTGCTCGAGGTATTACTCCAAGACAAGCCGAGGACTTATGGAGCACTTCTCAAGAAATGCCAAAAACAAGCAACGGTTGCAGAAGTTATCGAAGCCCGGGAAGAGTCTACGAGAGGCGTGAAGGAAAAGAAGAATTATGGAGAAAGAGGTCAGAATTCAAATGCTCGGGCAAGAGATGACAAAAAGGGAGTTTGGAAAGAAAGACTCGCTAATGGAGACTTTACACCTCTTAATACTAAGAGGTCAGAAATTCTATTACAGATCAGAAATAACGACAATTTGAAGTGGCCGGGCAAGATAAGACACTACAACAAAAACCCCTTATAGCTACAGATAATTAACTACGCTTCTTTTAACCGAAGCTACTAGTCTCTTCTAACTATAGTTTTTCCATGTGTAGTAATATTAAATAGTTATTGCTGCAACATGTAGCACCTGCACTAACAAATATATTTATAGATGTGCTTGTAAAATTATAACTAAGAAGTGTAGTAATATGAACAACCTTTTACTACAGTATTCAAAACCGCATTAAAATATTACCTTTAATTGCAAAAATATAACTACAGTTATCTACTGTAGTAATTTAAAATATTTTTAATTACCATATTCAAAACCATAGTAATAAAAACACTAGGAACAAAACTAAACTAAAAAGTATAGTAATATATGAACTTATTACTATGGATTAAGGTGTAACATGTCAACCTTTTTGGTCTCAAATACAACTACAATTATGTATTGTAGTATTTAAAATACTTTTAACTACGATATTCAAAACCATAGTAATAAAAGACAATGTAACTACGAAACAAAACTACAACTAAAGTTTAGTAATATATGGAACTTATTACTATGGAATTAAAAGTGTAACAATGTCAACTTTTTGGCTACTAAAATAGACGCAATTTGGATTGTAGTAATACAATTTACATAATAGTGTAATATTTAAAAATGTAGTAACAATTTCTTTTTAGTTGTGGAAACAACTGCAGTTAAAAATCGTAGTAAACATATTCCCTCTAACTTTAGAAATATTATTAAAGTTATGTATTGTTGTAATTTAAGATATTTTAGATTATAGTATTTAAACCACAACAATTAAATAAAATAATAATAATAACTACAGAAACAACACTAAAATTAGGAATTCTAATAATATGAGAACATATTGCTTGTGGTAATTAAAATGTAGCAACATTGAGTTTTTTAACTTTATACTAAAATAAAGCTGCGTCGAGGTGGACCTAGCCCAACCGACCCTACCATGGTCACGTATTTTGTAATAGACCTGTAAATGGATAGCTAAATTTTGCCATCGAATTCACATTCATATTCGTTTAAGGGTGTCCGTATATGAAAATTTTCTTACCGAAAAATATCCATATCAGTCTGTTAAGCAACGAGATTCGGATTCGAATAATTGCTTATCGGATTGGATAATATCCGGATAAAAAATAGAATAAAGTATTCAACATTTTTTTTCTCGAAAAATGGATGATAATCGGATTTGGAAACCGATAATTAGTAATCAAATAATCGGAAATCAAAGTTATCCTGTCAGAGTAAAGTATTTAGCAATTTTCTAAAAAAGGGTTGATGGTCCTCTTGCCCCAATGTAGCTTCACCCATGGGAGATATAGAAATTTCTCCTTTTCCTAGACCTGTAAATGGATAGCTGAAATCCACCTCCGAAATCGCATTCATATTTGTTTAAGGGTATTTGTATCCGAAAAATGTCGGTGTCCGTCTGCTAAGCACCCAGATTCGGATTCGGATAATTGCTTATCGGATTGGATAATATCCAGATAGAGTAAAGTATACAACATTTTTTTTCTCTGAAAATGGATGATAATCAAATTCGAAAATTAGAGTGTATAAGTATTCAAGTCTCCTTTCTTTCTACATCAACTTTTATTTTTTTTGAATTATGGAATTGTATTAAATTAAAATTTTTATAATGACATATGAAAGGAGGAAAACCATGAAACATCAAACGAATTAAACAAAAAAATAAAACAATAATTTTCTAGAAACAATGTTTCCCCTAAAATGAAAATATTTGATGATTTAAATTATTTAACAAAAACCCCAAAATATTTAAACTTAAATCTTGCTAGTACGAAAGAATTATAATAAAGAAACAAAATGTATTTATAAGGAAAAATTATTGAAATATTAAGGAAAGAAGAAAAACTTGGATTTTATGTAATATTTTGGATTTAAAGTGGTATATTTGGATTCTTCTACCCAATAAAAATGGAAGAAGTTATATTTGGATTCAATTTCTAACCGAATTTTTTTGGGGAGAAATCGTTTTCTTTGAAAAAGATCAACATTTTCACACCCAAAAACCCACGTTTCCCCTCCTACAATAAAGAAAAAACCCCCACGTTTCCTAGCAAACCCATTCCCTCCTAATATTCCCGCCATCTCTTCTCCTCTTTGTGATAGAATGGCGAATGAGACAAGTAAACAATAGTTCGGACATAGGTTTGATGTGGGATGACAAGATCGGTCGAGGTGCTTTCTTTTGATCCCTTTCTTGTTTTTTCGGTAAATTGATCCCTCTCTACATGTATTAAAATGAAACAATGTGTTCTAGATTTTTTTTCTGATTATTCTTGCTACCAAGAAATGTTGGAAATGGGGGAGGTCATGATTGTGACTTCCAGGTGAGAGAGTGAGACGAAGAGAGAAGAGAATAACCTCTCCTTCCCCCTCCTCTGTCTCACAATTTGCACACTCGCCCTCTCCGGTCCTCTCTCTCTCTCTCTCTCTTTGTCTCTGTCTCTCTGTCGTGTCTCTACTTAAATCCTATCTTCGTGTTGTTCCAAAAGGGGTTTAATCTGAAGTTTGGGTAAAACCCACAAAAGGACAGTTTTTTTTTAATATGTATAAATATAATATTATTTTCTTGTCTTTACTTTGCCTCTATTATATTCTTTTCTGAGAGAACATGGAGATGTATGTATAATATGTTCTTAATCCCATTGAATCTCGACAAAATTCACTACATTGCTCACTTTCCAAGACCTTTTATTTGCATTTACACACTTTCTTAAATACGGTGATATTTAAGGTAAAATGGTCACTTTTTTGTTTTGCTTTTTGTTTGTGTTTCATTTCATGGAGTCTCAACCATACATATCCTCAATGTTTTTGTTTCTAATCATTGGTATATGTGTCTGATTGACCCACTTTTCATTTTCATTTCTTTCATTTGTCATGGTAGTAGTACCGTGCTTGTTTTTGTATGTGTCGATTGCACCACATCTGCGTCGAAGAGTTTTGCACGAATTCGCCATGAAAAGGTAATATTTGAACGCTAACTATAGAACTCTTACATTTTATATATTTATAAATGTTATAGTATCAAATATTTAACTATGATATTTACAATGTTAAAATAGTTGAAAGAAGCTGAGTACAACTAGACCGTCTTGGTTTGTACATAATCACTCATGAACATGCGGATGGACGTCCAATTAATGAGATTGCACAAAAACAATTGTATGTTTTCCTTTATTTTTTATTTATTTTTGAATCAAAATACCAGTCGGCTACTTTTTGTTTCCAAATAAAATTAAGCATAATAAATATGTATGATATGTATAGTTTATATGTTAATTGCGGAAAAATCAAAGAAAATAAAGCGAATTGATGCCTCTCAAGGTAATGGCGAGAGTAATAATTGGGACACGACATCTTTTCTCGGGTGTTAAAAGATAAACGTAGACACATTCAAGGGCAAGGTTGGGAGCTAGGCTTGCCTCTAAGGAAACAGAGAAGATGATCCTGAACAAGTTGCTTTCGAATAGTTAATATGTTAAAAGCTCAAGTCACGAGATTTTTTCGATTGTTAAGCAATCAAATCCAGTTTGTCGGTGAGATTTTTCAATGAGAGCGGTAATGTTACTAAAATTTGATCAATCTCTAAAGCTTATTCTATTCCTAAATTTTATGATTCTTCTTGTTATTAATTTTGTAAATATTGTATCCCGTGATAGGGGCTTAATCAATTTACGGTCATGAAGGAAATCACTCTTCTAGGAGCAATGATGCATCTTGTTCTCATGAGGTAATGTGATACTCTGCTATGGGCTTTTTATAAAATTTTGTTATAATATTGTTAATTGTTATTTATTTATTTAATTTTATATTGATTGCGGGATAATTTATTAAGAAGCTGATTCAAGCACCTGCAGGTTCCACATAACATAAAGCACAGAGGCTTGGATCAACTAGTTGATTCTAGTGTTTTTTTTTCAAGTACACTTGGAACAATTAGCACAGACTCGTTATCTAAAATTAAGTTTTAATTTGCAATTATTCTAGTTTGAGTCAGTTGGATGACAAGTAACTTTCTTTTTATTTTTAATTGATGTGTATGGATTTCAGATAATACTTGAATTCAGTAAATATATATTTTGTTTCTATATACTTGTTGCGAAGAAATGTATATCCAATAGATGACCTGTGAATACATTTGTAGAATAAAATCTGTAGCCACATCTTCATTGTGGATGAAATACCTACAAATAAATTTCCACACCTAAAGCATTATAGCAAAAACATTCGTAGTTAATATATCATAGCTATAGATTAGCCACGAAAATATCAATCGCTACAATGTGTATACCAAAAAGTGAGATGCAAAAACATCCGCAGCTAAAAGATATATAGCCATGGAAACATCTGGCGCTACAATATGTGTAGTTAGAAGTTAGCCGCAGAATATCCACAGTTATAGTTTTCGTAGCTATAGGGTAGCCGCAGTAACATATGTAGTTATACTTTCCGCAGATAGAGGATTTATAACCATGGAATTATCTGTCGTTACAATATGTGTAGGTAGAAGTTAGATGCGGAAATATCCACGGTTATATTTTTTCGTAGCTATAGGGTAGTCGCGGAAACATCCACAGTTATTTTTTCCGTAGCTAGATGATATATAACCACAAAAATATCCATCGCTTCAATATGTGTAGTTAGAAGTTGGATGTGGAAACATCTGTAACTAATAATCCGTAGTTATAGATATAGCTACAGAAATACTTGTAACTAAAAAACCATAGCTATGGACAACCTTGTACATGCAGTATTTTATGTGTAGCTACTGCGTTTGCGACGGAGCCTGTTGCGACAGATAATAAACCGCATGTAATCCGTAGCTATAGGCTATTACTACGGATT
This sequence comes from Hakea prostrata, assembly GCF_041222555.1. Classification (NCBI taxonomy): domain Eukaryota; kingdom Viridiplantae; phylum Streptophyta; class Magnoliopsida; order Proteales; family Proteaceae; genus Hakea; species Hakea prostrata. Next base: position 12,372,050 of record NC_142608.1, read on the forward strand.
TTGGTACATTTTACTACGGAAAATTCCGCGGTTATATGCTTTTTTTGTTGTAGTGAGAGCCCGACTCGAAGATAGGAATATGACAAAGTATTGCCGTTTCCACAAAGACTACGGTCACCATACGGATGAGTGCAGAAATCTAAAGATCGAGATCGAGAAGCTCATCCAGGCAGGGCAACTTGAAAAATATCTTCAGAAGAAGCGACAAGATCGAGAGAAGTCCCCACCTAGATCAACTAAAAGACTCAGATCCAAAAGTCCCGAGAGGGCAGATAAGAATCCCGAGAAGAAACCCGATACTCGGGAGTTTTCCCCCATTTACATCGTTTTGGGAAATCCGACGGAAGAATCCATTAAGAAGGCGAAGCAAAAGGCACAGTTCGTGGGATCGATGCAATTGCCAAGAAAACGAAGAAATGACTTATGCCCAGATCCAATAACCTTCACCGACGAAGATCTCAAGGGCGTCACTTCTCCTCACGACGATGCTATAGTTATCAAAGTGAAATTGGCAAACCGAGAAGTTCACCGAGTTCTTGTGGACACGGGATCTTCTGCCGACTTACTATCTTATGAAGCATTTAAGAAATTGAAGTTTGAGGACGAGATGATGACTCCATGCGGGACTCACTTATATGGGTTCGCCGGGTCGTCCGCCATATCCGAAGGGACTATCCAATTGGATCTAAGGATCGGGACCTCCCCTCGGGATTCAGTCGTCCAAGCAACATTCATGGTGGTTCGGGACCTTTCAGCTTACAACGTTCTACTCGGGAGGCCAACTCTTAACGCCTTAGGGGCGGTGGTTTCTCCAACACATATGAAGTTGAAGTTTCCAACCACAGCGGGAGTCGGGGAGTGCTCTTCGGATCAGCGACTCTCCAGACAATGTTATGTGAATTATCTTAAGAAAGTTAAAAAAGCCGAGAGATCGGGCAATACAATGAGTATTGAAATTCGGGATGACCGGGATGAAGAAGCTATGCAGAGAGCCAAACCAGTTGAAAAGCTTGAGCAAATTCAACTTCATCCGGATCTTCCCGAGAGAGGGACTATGATCGGGTCCGAACAGCCTACGGAATTCAAGGAAGAGCTCACCGAGTTTCTCCAAAACAACCTAGATGTATTCGCATGGTCGGCCAAAGACATGCCCGGAATAGATCGAAGAATTGCAGAACATAGCTTATGGATAAGGGACGATGCAATTCCAATGATCCAAAAAAGAAGGAATTTTTCGCTCAAGAAACATGCTGCCATCAGGACCGAAGTGGAGAAACTAGAGCAATCGGGTTTTATAAAACCCATAGAATGCCCAACTTGGTTGGCCAATGTAGTCATGGTAAAGAAAGCCAATGGCAAATGGAGAATGTGTACAGATTACACGGACTTGAATAAAGCATGCCCAAAGGATTGCTATCCACTTCCTCGGATCGACCTTTTGATCGACGCTACAGCAGGACATGAAGTATTGAGCTTCATGGACGCTTATTCGGGATATAATCAAATTATGATGAATCCCAAGGACGAGAAGGATACGGCCTTCATGACGGATCGAGAAAGTTACTTTTATAAAGTAATGCCATTCGGGTTGAAGAATGCTGGGGCCACTTATCAGAGAATGGTAAACAAAGTCTTCAAAGACCAAATAGGAAGAAATATGGAAGTATATGTGGATGATATGCTCATAAAGAGTATCGTCCGAAGAAGTCATTTGGAAGATCTTGAAGAAGTTTTTGATACTTTGAGAACATACCAGATGAGGCTAAATCCGGAGAAATGTGCTTTCGGAGTTTCTTCCGGAAAATTCCTTGGGTTTATGGTATCCCGGAGAGGAATTGAGGCAAACCCGGAGAAAATCAAAGCCTTGCTCGAGATGGAGTCACCAAGGACGGTTAGAGACATCCAATGTCTAACCGGAAGAGTAGCAGCCTTAAACAGATTTATCTCACGATCGGGTGAGAAATGCTTGCCTTTCTTCAAAGCTCTTAAAGAGCTCGGGAAGGCAAAGGATACCTTATGGACCGATGAATGTCAGCAAGCGTTCGAGAAATTGAAGGAGAAGCTCGGGACTCCACCTCTCTTAGCTCGACCTTCAACGGGAGAACAATTATTCACATACTTAGCCATTTCTCCAGCGGCGGTAAGCGCGGTCTTAGTAAAAGAAGAAGGTACTTCACAAAACTCTATCTATTTCATAAGTCATGTTTTAATAGATGCCGAGACACGATATCCGGATGTGGATAAACAAGCCTTAGCACTTGTAATCGCATCTCGGAAACTCAGACCGTACTTCCAAGCTCATCCAATTGTAGTGTTGACCAACTTCCCGTTGAAGAAGATACTACAGAAACCAGACTTAGCCGGAAGAATGGTCACATGGGCTATTGAGTTGAGTGAGTATCAAATTGAGTATAGAACTCGTCCAGCTATAAAGGGACAGGTTCTGGCCGACTTCATTCTTGAGAATAGCATGCCTAGTTTGGGAGTACAAGATTCACCCGGTCCAGAGTTATGGACTTTACATGTTGACGGCTCAAGCAACTCTTCGGGGAGTGGGGCAGGACTAATGCTTATCAGCCCGGATGGATTCACTATTCATTATGCTTTAAGATTTAACTTTAAAGCCTCTAATAATGAGGCCGAGTATGAAGCCCTACTAGCAGGACTAAGACTTGCCCGAGCCCTAAGAGTCCGAGAATTGGAAGTCCGAAGCGACTCGCAGTTGATCGTGAATCAAGTTCGTGGCGTGTACGAGGCAAAGGAAACGAGAATGGCAAATTACTTAGCCAAAATTGACGATTGTCGCCATTATTTCGATCATCTTGAGATAAAGCAAATTCCGAGAAAGGAAAATGAAGTAGCAGACGAGTTATCCAAGCATTCGGGAAATTCCTAGCATTCGGGAGGCCGAGGCGATGGATATTGAAGAAGAGCCTAGTTGGATGAACCCAATAATATCATATTTGAAGAACGATATCCTTCCGGAAGACGTCAAGGAGGCTAAGGCAGTTAAAAATCAAGCAGCGAAGTTCACCATTATTGAAGAACAACTTTATAAAAGATCGGTCACACAGCCTCTTCTAAAGTGTGTTGGCCCTTCTCAAGCTCAATATGCCTTAGCCGAAGTACACGAAGGAATATGCGGAGCGCATATGGGAGGCCGAGCTTTGGCCCATAAAATAATACGCCAAGGCCTTTATTGGCCGACTATTCAGAAAGATGCCGTGGAATATGTCAGAAAATGCAAGCAATGTCAACTTCATGCATCTGTTCCGAAGACTCCGGCTGTCCCTCTTACATCTGTCTCCTGTCCGATTCCCTTCGCCATGTGGGGAATGGATCTGGTGGGAAAGCTCCCTAAGGCCGCCAACAATTGAGAATATTTGGTCGTGGCAATCGACTATTTCACTAAGTGGGTGGAAGCCGAACCTCTCTCATCCATTACTGAGAAACAAATGGAGAAGTTCTTTCAAGAAAGAATCATCTACAGATTTGGAATCCCAAAGATCCTTGTGACCGACAATGGAAAGCAATTTATCGGAGCCGGCTTCAAGAATTTTTGTGAAAGATATCACATTGAGCATAGAACATCATCCGTGGCGTATCCGCAGAGCAATGGGCAAGTTGAAATAACCAATCGGACGCTGTTGGATGGAATAAAGAAGCGCTTGGAGACGAGTCGAACCAAATGGGTGGAAGAATTACCAAGCGTCCTTTGGTCATATCGTACCACGACTAGAACTCCTACGGGAGAAACACCTTTTCGGCTAGCCTACGGCACAGAAGCACTTGTCCCTGTGGAGGTATTGGCAGAATCAAAGAGATATACTGACTTCAATGAAGAAGCAAATGAAGAAGGCTTGAAGAGTAATCTTGATCTAATAGACGAAGTACGGAGCATGTCAGAATACCGGAATCAAAGATATCAAAACCGAGTAGCTGGATACTTCAATACTCGGGTAAAAAATAGAAGACATCGTACGGGTGACTTAGTGCTCCGCAAAGTTGCGGCTTCAGACCCAAGAAACCAAGGCAAGCTCTCACCCACATGGGAAGGGCCTTATCTCGTCGAACAAGAGACGAAACCAGGAACCTACAAGCTAAAAAGCTTGGCCACGGGCGAGACAATTGATCGAACTTGGAATTCCATGAACTTTCGGAAATTCTATCAATAGAATTAATCCAAATATGTAACATTTGCAGGTAAAGTCGAAAGACCATTTGATTTTCAATAAATCCACGTCTTCATTGTCGACATCTATCTCTTCGAATTATTCGATGGCGTTACACTCGGGACCTCGCTCGGGTAGCCACACGGGAGTTTTCCCCACCTCTCATGAAAGTCCAAGTGAGACTCTCATGAGATGGAATTATTCAATGGCGTTACACTCGGGACCTCACTCGGGTAGCCACTCGGGAGTTTTCCCCACCTCTCATGAAATTCCAAGTGAGACTCTCATGAGATGGAATTATTCAATGGCGTTACACTCGAGACCTCCCTCGGGTAGCCACACGGGAGTTTTCCCCACCTCTCATGAAATTCCAAGCGAGACTCTCATGAGATGGAATTATTCAATGGCGTTACACTCGGGACCTCGCTCGGGTAGCCACTCGGGAGTTTTCCCCACCTCTCATGAAATTCCAAGTGAGACTCTCATGAGATGGAATTATTCAATGGCGTTACACTCGGGACCTCACTCGGGTAGCCACACGGGAGTTTTCCCAACCTCTCATGAAAGTCCAAGTGAGACTCTCATGAGATGGAATTATTCAATGGCGTTACACTCGGGACCTCGCTCGGGTAGCCACACGGGAGTTTTCCCCACCTCTCACATGAAAATTCCAAGTGAGACTCTCATGAGATGGAATTATTCAATGGCGTTACACTCGGGACCCCACTCGGGTAGCCACACGGGAGTTTTCCCCACCTCTCATGAAAGTCCAAGTGAGACTCTCATGAGATGGAATTATTCAATGGCGTTACACTCGGGACCTCGCTCGGGTAGCCACTCGGGAGTTTTCCCCACCTCTCATGAAATTCCAAGTGAGACTCTCATGAGATGGAATTATTCAATGGCGTTACACTCGGGACCTCACTCGGGTAGCCACACGGGAGTTTTCCCCACCTCTCATGAAATTCCAAGCGAGACTCTCATGAGATGGAATTATTCAATGGCGTTACACTCGGGACCTCCCTCGGGTAGCCACACGGGAGTTTTCCCCACCTCTCATGAAATTCCAAGCGAGACTCTCATGAGATGGAATTATTCAATGGCGTTACACTCGGGACCTCGCTCGGGTAGCCACTCGGGAGTTTTCCCCACCTCTCATGAAATTCCAAGCGAGACTCTCATGAGATGGAATTATTCAATGGCGTTACACTCGGGACCTCGCTCGGGTAGCCACTCGGGAGTTTTCCCCACCTCTCATGAAATTCCAAGTGAGACTCTCATGAGATGGAATTATTCAATGGCGTTACACTCGGGACCTCGCTCGGGTAGCCACTCGGGAGTTTTCCCCACCTCTTATGAAAGTCCAAGTGAGACTCTCATGAGATGGAATTATTCAATGGCGTTACACTCGGGACCTCGCTCGGGTAGCCACTCGGGAGTTTTCCCCACCTCTTATGAAAGTCCAAGTGAGACTCTCATGAGATGGAATTATTCAATGGCGTTACACTCGGAACCTCGCTCGGGTAGCCACTCGGGAGTTTTCCCCACCTCTCATGAAAGTCCAAGTGAGACTCTCATGAGATGGAATTATTCAATGGCGATACACTCGGGACCTCGCTCGGGTAGCCACTCGGGAGTTTTCCCCACCTCTTATGAAAGTCCAAGTGAGACTCTCATAAGATGGAATTATTCAATGGCGTTACACTCAGGACCTCGCTCGGGTAGCCACTCGGGAGTTTTCCCCACCTCTTATGAAAGTCCAAGTGAGACTCTCATGAGATGGAATTATTCAATGGCGTTACACTCGGGACCTCGCTCGGGTAGCCACTCGGGAGTTTTCCCCATCTCTTATGAAAGTCCAAGTGAGACTCTCATGAGATGGAATTATTCAATGGCGTTACACTCGGGACCTCGCTCGGGTAGCCACTCGGGAGTTTTCCCCACCTCTTATGAAAGTCCAAGTGAGACTCTCATGAGATGGAATTATTCAATGGCGTTACACTCGGGACCTCGCTCGGGTAGCCACTCGGGAGTTTTCCCCACCTCTTATGAAAATCCAAGTGAGACTCTCATGAGATGGAATTTCTAAGGCGTCACACTTGGGACCTCACTCGGGTAGTCACCCTTAATAAAGGCAATGGCATCTCTCGGAGAACTAGGCTGGGGGCTTCTCGACTCGACGAGACTTTAGAGAAATGATGGCTATCATTCAAGACGACGCATTGGAATTTCTTCAAAAGAAAAAACCTTCAAAGAGGTATGAGAAAAGCATTCCATACACTCGAGAAACCGATCACACGGAATGGGGGGCTCTGTTGTGGGGAGCTAGAGTCCCGAGTCCCCATCTCGGGAGAGAAAGGCACCCCCGTGGGCGGGTGCATCTCATCCTTGAAGAAGGTCCCGAGGGCCTCATTCGGGAGAGATACCTCCCTCTTGGGCAAGCTCGTTTCTTCGTTGGAGAAGTGCCACACTTGGGAAAAATATCCAACTCTAGCATTTCTCAGAAGACTCTCTTGACTAAGTCAAGAAGAGTTAGTTACGCATAAACACTCAGCATATCTATTCCGAGAATTGGGGAGGTGAGTCAACATAACGGCGTTATCAGGTGCGACAAAGAAGGAGCCATTATTCCACTACTCCACTCATTCCTCAACTATCGATCCGGAATCTAAGGAATCGCCGCCTCCAGGTAACTTCTATATAAACCTACCTCCAACATGGAGAAAGGTAACGAGAACTTTCATCTGAGTACTTACTCATTACGTTCTTGAGAACTCTCTCAAGAATCATTATTGTTACCTAGGCTGATTTGAGCGTCGGAGGCGGTTCCCCGGCCAAAACTAGGCCGGACCGTTCTTGCTTTCTTTGTGTGTGCAGGCACCTCAGTTATTCCAACTTGGTTGGAGAGCTCTTAAGGTGGTCATCTCAATATCCGACTCTCGAAGAAGTTCTATACGCAACACGTTCCTTTCTTTCTTTTGCAACAGCCATTATCACACAATCCTTCTAAATATCTCTTAAGATTCATTTTTTTTTGGTAAACTCTTAAGATTCATTATTGTCTACGTCAACTGACATTGCCCAGTTAGAACCCACCAAACATTGAAGAGAGAAGGGTTCAAGTAGAAGGGGAAGACGGAAGAGGCAAGAGCAGTGGAGTGTGATTTGAAATTTCCACACTTCCCCAATTCATCTTTGGTCTAATTAGTTGCTCATCGATAAAGGGGAAGAAATTCCGGTCCTCTATTTATTTATATATAAAAACGACCCAAGAATTCCGGTCCTCTATTTATTTATCAAAACGATCCAACTCCCTATTTATCTTGCTGTCCTCTCCAATCCAGTGGACGCTTTCTCATAAAATATAGACAAAAGCCCAGAAGATGAACCAAATAACCCAATTTCGGACTTTAGAAAATTAACAACATACCTTTTCAAGACTCAGTTCGCTGTGTAATCTCTTGAAGTTATCCTTATCCTTCAGTTCGCTGTGTAATCTCTTGAAGTTATCCTTATGCTTGTGCTCCATAGAAAAACCCAAGAAGAAGAATTTGAGCGGACAATGTATTTGCCGGATGCTAGTGAAGAGAAGAGAAGGTTTTGTCAGCACACGATTAGTTATTTGGCAAATTTGATTTTTGAATATTTAGCACACCATTTAATTAACTGTTTGAAAATTGTCGGCACACGATTAGTTATTTGGCAAATTTGATTTTTGAATATTTAGCACACGATTTAATTAACTGTTTGAAAATTGTCAGCACACGATTAGTTATTTGGCAAATTTGATTTTTGAATATTTAATAAAGAATAAATTGTTAATGTTTTATCATTATTACATTTATTTGATGTTTGGTTGATTTTGATTAGTTTCTTTTTCTTCAATTAATATTTCCTAGTTTTTAGGAGAAACTCTTCCTATTCCTTACGCTAGTTGTTGCTAATTATTATTATTTTTTTAAATGAGCGGTATTCTAACGTTTAGATGTTTGATTTTGATTAATTTCTTCTTCTTCAAATAATATTTCCTAGTTTTTAGGAGAAACTCTTCCTATTCCTTAGGCTTGTTGTTGTTAATGTTTCAGGAAAAACTATAATTAATATAATATTATTGAAAGTATAAAATATGAATCTACAATTTTAGACGTAATTAATTATATCAATGTAGTTAGGGAAGAAGGCTATTTTGGGAAGTAAAAATGTAGCCATGAGTTTGGCAAACGATTTAATTAACTGTTTGAAAATTGTCGGCACGATTAGTTATTTGGCAAATTTGATTTTAGTTATTTGGCAAATTACATTTTGGAATTTTTTTTATGACTTAAATGTAAAGTAGTTTTAGAAAATAGGGTGTTTTGGGAAGTGAAATGTAGCCATCCTCACTTTGCTTCGTGTAGTAGTTTTAGAAATAGGGTGTTTTGGGGTGAATGTGCCATCCTCACTCGGCGGCTTTTATAATAGTGTTGTTGAAAACCTTGTCACAAATTCACTCACGGCCTATTAGTGTACCCTCTCTCGGGGTCGCGGCTTCTGGCTGTCTCATCTCCCGTCCTCCTTCTTTCTCTCTCTTTGGCGCCTTTGTCTTTTCCTTCTTGCGCTGCTCCGGGCTTTGCCGTCCCCCGGCCTTTTCCTGCGCCATCGCCTCGGCGGGTTGTACTTCCGTTGGTCCCCGTGGTCTCCTCGGTGCTGCCGCCGCTTTCCCCCGCCTCCCGCGTTGGTCCGGGGCTGGCCCGTTGCTTGGTGTCGGCATCGATCTCACAACTCTTTCTATTTGTCATTTATTCAGCGTTTGGATTAAATATCTTAGAGATAAGATATATCCCATGCATGAGCTGTTAGAGATTCAACCATATCTTGGGGGATTCTGTTGCAAGTAGCTGCATGGCTTGCCTCTCTTTGGCTCTTAGATCTGTTTTCCCAAATGCCTTTTGGATGTAAGTAGTAAATAATTTGTTTTAGGTAATTTTTTTGGCATCAATATTAAAGCATCGCACATTTAAATATAAGCGTGTAACACATCGACTCAAGCACATGAGGTGGTTCATTATGATCAAAAGATGAAAAATATTGCCCTAGCTCTTTCTCTACCCCTCTCAACCCCGTTAAGGCTATATTGTTACATGTGAAAAACTCTACTTGAGAATTATCGAAATGCCTAATTAAAGCCCTACAAAACAATACTGACCTCCAACGTTTCGGGCCTAAAATTTTTTAAAGACTCGATCCAAAAAACGCCCATACCCTACTTGATAATGGTCAACGTAAAAAGAAAATGATCATCTAAGTGCGTTTAGACCTCAAAATGGATCCTATAAATTTTTCATGGTGAAAATTAGTCTTACAAAAGCCCTTGACCGCATGCTTCCTGTAATGAACAGGAATGAAACTATTTGTGGGACTTGTTAAAGGCAGTTGATATTCCAAATTAAATGCTTTCAACCACTTGCGAGGCACACGGTCGAGGTCGAAATCTGAACCATTGATAGTAGGCGTTGCACATTAAATATGCGGCATTCAAGTATTCAAGTCTCACTCTATTGAAGGAGGCGAATTAAGTAATGAGATCCACCCGGAATTCGAGGTTTTACACTCACTTTTACCCTACTTTTAGAGTTCAAATACCAAGCCTTTTCACAAATTCAACCTATGATTGAATTTAGCAAATAAATTCTAGTAACTATGTTAATTCCATACTAGTTCGGCCTTTAACAATAATTATTTGAATATCAATAGAAAATGTCAAGACTACCCCTATGCTTTAGTTTCGGGTGTTACAGAGAGAGACAACAATGGGTAAAGATCTCAAGTCTCCCCAGATCCTTCTCCTCTCTCTATCTCTTATTGGCGAGCTTTATCTTTTCCTTCACTGAAGCTGCTCCATGGAACAGTGTCGAACCCACTACCATTCCTTTCCCCGGAAGCTGAGTTCTGTTCCAAACCATGGTGCAGCTCGAGGCCACAAACCCGTGCCCTGCCCCGCCAGCAATGGTCCACAGAGAACTCGCCAAAGCCGCTGTGCTGACATTCACTAGCTCCCAATGGATTCACATCCTCTGTAATTCATTTCCTTGCAATTCCCTCCTAGGATTGTGCCATGTGGCATTTAAATAAATAATTAACCAAACTCACAGCTCCCAATACCCAAACTCACACTCTCTTCCCTGTTTGATATATACATATGTGTGTATATGAATAAATAAATACTGTAAAGTTATAAGATAGCTATAGATGAGTATCCGAGTTCTTTATCAATATGAATGAATTATGCGACATATGCTTCTTTCCATTCTGCGATCAGTTCCTTCAATTCATTAGAATTTAGAAACCACATCAAATCGCATCGCAATAAGTATTTGTGGGTTTTTTTCTTTTCTTCTGGAAATGGGTATTGGAAATTTGGAATTTATTTGCCGATTCCGTAGTTGGTGATCTAGTGGATTGGATCCAAATCTAATAGTGAAAATGTGGATTCGGAAGGATCGTGATGTATCGCTGCCTTTATTTTAGTACGCTGTCTTTACTCTTTAGTGCTATTAATTGGAGTTTCTTGGCTTCTCTTCCCTGTTGTAACCTGATCAGTGAAGTCGAAGCTCTAATCCCTCTCCACCTACCTCTAATTCGTGAATTCAATCCAGAGATAAATGGGTACCCTCGAGAGAGAGACGACAACGGGGTGGGCAGCAAGAGACCCATCAGGGTCCAGAAGATGTGTTTATCAAGGTGATCTGTTGTGGGATCTGCCACAGCCATCTCCATCAAATCAAGAATGATGTGGGCATGTCCAACTACCCCATGGTTCCTGGGTACTCATTACCTCACTCCTCACTCCTCACTCCTCGCCATTAATGGGTTTTCGTATATTTGGTTGCTCAAGTATCTAACTTGTTTGTCTCCTTCCAATTTCTCAAAAGACACGAGGTCGTTGGTGAAGTAATGGAAGTTGGTTCTGATGTGACCAAGTTCAAAGTATGAGATCGAGTTGGGGTGGGTTGCATTGTCAGATGTTGCAGACAGTGCTCTCCTTGCAGATCAAACATCGAACAATATTGCAATAAGAACATCTAGTCCTACAATGATGTATACTTAGACGGAAAACCAACTCGGGGGTTTTGCCGGTGCCATGGTCGTCGATCAGAAGTAAATAACTAGTCTATATTTTTTTTTTGCTATTTACATCAAAGTATTCTATTAATCTACAAGATTGAGTTTTTATTAGGTTTGCAGTGAAGATACCAGAAGGGATGGCATCAGAACAAGATGCGCCGCTTCTGTGTGCAGGCTGACAGCTTATAGTCCATTCGTAGTCACACATAATGTCTAGAATGTTTTTTTTTCTTTCTAGTATCTGAGTCAACTTCATAGATTTTTTGTCTCATCAATTACTAAGAATTTGTGGAAGGTTAAAGCAGGAAAAATGTCTTATCAATGAGTTAACTTTCCATCTATATTTTTATTAGATCAATCAGATATTTCAGTTGAAGGCTATGACATATTGTTCACTTGCTGCACTGTCTGCCCAGAATTTTTAGGTGCATCATTGGCAGATTTTGATTTGGAAGCTTAGAATATAAAATTTTAGGTCTTTAAGTCTTATTTGAAATGGTTCATGTTTCTGGTCATTCTGAAGTTTTGTGAGTGTCATACATCTGAATAATCGATGGGGTACGCATTTGAAGGCCAATGAAAAATATGACTACAGAATGAGGTTTGTGAGCTAATGGTGATTTGATGAACGATTGAGAAGGAGCTTCTTGGTTGCTGTTGCACTCGTGTTCCTGGAGTTCCTATGTTGAAAAACCTTGCAATAGGTTGAAGAAGATGGATTGAGATGAAGTATCAAGAGCTTGCTGTCCTAGGTCATGGGAGTTTCAGGATTTATGCAAGTTGGGATTTGGTTTGTTGTTACAGTTTAGTGAATGGACACAGAAAATTCACATTTGATTAGTTACTGGTTTGTCGTAAGCTTGATATAGATTCTGAAATACTGGATTGCACACATCGAATCCGATGGAAGATTCTGATACATACATTTCTTATCACTTAGCTAGTGATAATTGAAGCTTTTAAGACTCATATTTATTTTAGAAGCAAGGGTAACAGCCAAGGAGTCCAGGTCGAATAGATTCTAGATCCAAGGAGTGGAATTTGGCCAAATCATCTCTCCATCATGAGATGGGACTGCTCTGTGTATCCTGTATTGCCTTTGCCAAGATTAAGTTGTCAGTCTCCACCTCCACCTGCATTCACCAATTGCATGCATGGATCAAAGCTTGGCGCCTCGCGGTTGCTTCCCTGGATAAGATATCTTCGAAAACAGCAGAGGCCGAGACTGCAAATGCATACTGATTTTAATAGGATTTCCTGGCTAGCATGGGAGAGGAAGCTATATATGCTTCCAGCTTTGAATTTTCTTGCATACTTTCTCTTCAACATTTTGGGAAACCTTCAGACAACCCAAAATCTGTTGGGAGGCCCAAATACTTTGGTGGGTCGTCTCTGTATGGAATATGAACACCCTAGAGAAATTTAGCTTTAAAATTTTTTATGGTGCATCTGTACTAAAGCCCAGTCCTAAACTTGGATAAGTTGATTACTTGACCAATTGCATGGCAATATAAATCTAAGCACGCTTTGAGATTGTCAACCAAGTCTGACTTTATCTTCGAAAAGAGCAAACAATCATCTACAAACTTAAAGGCAAATTACCTCTCTACCTCAATTCAGACTTTAATTAATCTTCCCCTCCACCGCATGATCAATTAGACAAGATAAAGCCTTGGCACATAAAATAAAAATAAATGGTGACAAACTGAGTTATACAAAGGAAATATCAATCTCCAGGGAGGAACTTCAAAGAGGGTTACTTTCGTATGAACCATCAGCTTCGCTATCTCATGCTCCATTTGGTACTTACTACATTCTTCTAACTATAATTGAATATTTGAATTATAAATATGTAAAGAAACTCGGAGGGAAGAAGACTTCCAGGCCAAGCCCTACTCTTGATGGGTTCAAGCTAGTGATACCCAATTAAATCTCAAATTCTTACTTCACATTCATTTATTCAAATACATGATATTCAAACTGTAAAAGTATATATACGAGAACTGTGATTGACAACCCGTGCATGGGTGTGCTTAATACACACAAATAATTCATTCTTTTTTAGGTCTATATTATCTTAGAGCTCTAGATTTTTAGGAAAAAATATTTTCTTAATGGACATTGAAAATGAAGTTCTAAGTTGAATGTTCTATAATTTCTTCAATAAATTTACCTTTCTTTGAATTTATCATCTATTAGTTTTATTCAATTACAAGAGAGATCGAGATAAACAGTTTCTAACAGCCTTATCAAGAAATGTGGCCGGCCCAATGTCTGGTTAAGGCCATATCAGTAGCTCATGTTAGATCATATAAAAATTCTATGAATTTAACAGCTCGCATATGTGAGATTATATACAAATTTAATTTTATGAATTCTTTTAGGCTTTTAGAAAGAAAAAACAAATTGTTTCAATTATGTTATACATACTTGGAAAATCACAATTTCACCAGACTCGCCATTCAGAAAACTTGACGACTGGATCTTATCATACTAGTTCGAAGCGAGTCACATCTTTTTATTTTTTTCATTGTAATGAATATGCATAAATTGTAGATTAGTGAACCTATATGGAAAAACTAGCCAAAAAGAAGAAGAAAAAAAAACAAGTAGAAATCACATCAGTAAGTAAAGGAAAGGGACTCTTTTATAACTTGCTCAGCTCAATTACAAAGTAATTGACTATATCATTTATGTTGTTGAGAAAAATATGATCCTAGCTCAATGGTTCGTGTTGAACCTATACCTATTCCCTGCGACCAAAATAGGGTGAAAGTGGGTCGCCACCAGAGGACAAGAAGTGTCACATCCCACCTCGGTCTCGGTTACCCCCCGCGACAACCCGTAGGAGCGAACCGTCACAGGATTGACGGTCTTACTATCAATAATCATAAATGCAAGTAATAAATAATCATGAACAAGAATAAATGCAATAATTAATAAAAGGATTACAGGAGTCCAAATACTCCAATAAAATAATTAAGGAAAGAATGAATCAATGATAAAAAAGAATAAAGAATTCAGCAAAAGCACACAAAATAAATCAAATAAGTTTCTTTCCAGTTTCTTTCTCTAAAGCTAAGTAATAATTCTCATGAATCGCAAGATCAGGGGTCCTCTAGTTCTTCTCCATACGATCTGCAAGTTGCCTCCTACATCCATTAATGGGTGTTGTAAGCGCACTCCATGCACCCGGAGGAGCTCCCGCATTGGCTATCTCCATCTTCCACTGTCGGTGCCATATACTCTTCATAGGAGAAGGCTCCTTCATGGGGAACCAATCCATCTTCTGACGAATGGCATTCCTCTGTGCAGGCTAATATAACATACAAATGAAAGGAATGAGTTCTGACAAACTCAATAAGGATAACATAATTCTCATCCATATGTCAACACAATCAAGAATGCAAATATGATATGAATGATATGCAGAAATATGAATGCTATTAAGATCTAATTGTGCAAGTCTCTAACAGTTGACATGCTTTAAGATATACACCAGCCCTCCTTTAGGTAGGTCTAGTCACTCTGATCCCGTAAGGACTGGATACATCTATAGGGATCCTGGGTAAAGGGGTAAGTCCACACCGGCTCACAATCCATGGTTGGGGTTTTAGTCAACACTCTCTTACCAAGATCATTGGTATGAGTACTTGTAACAACCCCGGTATTTCTAACCTGAGATCCGTATTGCAGGCCCGAGAACCCGAAGGTCTAGTCGGGTAAAGTTTTGGAATGTCCAGATAGAAGTCCATGATCCATACACTGAACCCATGGATCCGGATCCCCCTGTCCGAAGAGCCCGCCTTGCTTGGTAGTTGGTCTTCCCGGAAGACAAGGGTTGTTTGGAGATGTCCGGAATGAAGGTAAGATCTCCCCCATATCTTCTTTAGGGCTAGGTTGTACTTGGATATCAACCCCCTAGCAAAAGCACCCTTGTATGGAAAATTAAATGGGGGCGGTTGCTAGTGGCGGTCGATCAAACCTAGCGACCTCCTAGATCGACCGCCCGGTCTGTTTTCGAGGTTTTTCCCTATTTTGCCCCCTAACTTCTATAAAAGGTATCCCTCCTCCAAGAAACGAATATTTTATTCGTGGTTACTGATTTTGGAGGTTAGACGGCTGCAGAGAAGTGCCAAAAGTAAGTGGATCTGAAGTGCTGGCAGTGATCTGGAGATCAATTTTTCCCTTTTTCTGGTGTTTTGAAGTGAGGTAATGAATTCACCCTTCATTCTTTATCTCCTTTGTCTTTAATTTAGTGTTAACCCATCCCCTCATCATGGTGGTTACCCTTTTGATTCATTTGAGACTCTCTTTCCAAACTACCAGATGTGATTCATCCGAAAACGAAACCCAACTTTCGTGAAAAGGATAATCCAGTCAAGGGGAGTGTTCTGGGTAATCCAATGATGGTAATGGTTAGGATTCCTTCACCCATTGGCTATAGGAGTGTTAGATTCGAGACTTAGGCCATGATCACTCGAAATCCGGATTGAAAACGGGTGATCAGAAGCCTGAGTTTCGGATTGAAACTCTCTGTTTTTGAGGCGGTCACTAGTGGCGGTCGCTCAACCTAAGTGACCGGCCCGAACCACTGGCTGGTAAATAGTGACCAATTGACTTTTGGTTTTGATCCACCTTGATTCAATTAACTTTTATATTATTGTGACCCTGTGTTTAGGTATACTCTGTTTGAAAAGAAAGTCTTGCAATAGTTAATGGATCTCTTTTTACGGACAATTTACTTATATGCAAGTAAGGACATTCAATCCTATCTTTTGAATAGACTTGAACATGCTAGTCCAGTGTCTGTTAGAATTAGTATTTCTTTATATATGCTGCTATAGTCATATCTTATATATTAATCTTGTTATATCACTACTGTTTGTCTTGTTTACATATATACTTTGTTGATTATGAATGTTATGTACTGATGATTGTTAGTATATGGTTCTGATGGATGAGGTATTCCTTTGGGATATCTTAGCTTGGGATATCAGAAGGCTGTGGAATGGGACACATGCCTGCTGATGTCTCCAGCACTGTCATGACTGTTTGATGACATTATTAGGTAGAGTCTAGAATTGCATGGCTAGGTACCCCACATGCTACTACCCTTTTGGTAGGGGGATTGAAATCGAGTGACCCGTGATGACAGTGATGTGACGTTGGTCCACTGTTAGTCATATAAATGGTAGGGTTGCATATGTTAGGGTTGGGCTCATGGAAGTCCAAGGAACAGGCCGGGTGTCGTGTGGAGTCATGAGAGCTTCCGCCCCAATAATATGTGGATGACCATAGGGTTAAGGAGTGGAGTCCAACAGCGGTAACCAGTCCGTGAAGATTCTCATTCCTAGGTTGCGAAGGATACTGAACCAAGTTGGTTGGTGCCATAGGGGATGTATCTGGACTTCATGTAGACATGTTACCAGTATGACCTTGCATTGGATTAGAAACCCCGACATGCGCCAATACTCATTACCAATGGTCGTGGTGAGAGAGTGTTGACTTAACCCCGGCCATGGTTTGAGAGCCAGGTGTGGACTTTCCCTTTTTGCCCAGGATCCCTACAGAGGTAACCAGTCCTTGCCGGATGAATGTGACTAGACTTCCCAGAGGAGAGCTGGTGTATATCTTAAAGCATTTCAGCTGTTAGAGACTTGCATAGTTAGAAATCATAGTATCATTCATACCTTGCACTCATTCATATCATTTATGCATATACGCTTTGTTGGATAATTGATGGGATTTGTGATTGTTTCTTACTGAGTTCTTTTGAACTCACTCCTTTTATTTTGTATATGTTTATTAGCCTGCACAAAAGAAGGAATTGTACAGGAAGATGGAGTGGTTTCCTATGAAGGAACCATCCCGTATGAAGAGGATGTCGCAATGTCAGTGGGAAATGGAGATAGTCTGTGCGGGAGCTCCTGTGGGTGCATGGAGTGCGCTTATCGCACCTATTGATGGTCAGAGACGAAAAGTGATTAAACAGTTCGCTCAGCGAATGGAGAAGAACTGGAGGACAACCTATCTTGAGATTCATGAAAAACACTATTTAGCCTTAGAAAAGGAAACTGGAAAGAAACTGATATAATTCTTTTGATTGCTTCCGCTAAACTCATATTCATTTTATTCATTATTCTTTCGTTTATTATTGTTATTGGAGTATTTGGACTCTGTAATTCCTTTAATTCAATTATTGAAACATTTATTGCTCTTGATTATCTTTATTTGTATTTAATATTGTTGATAGACTAAATGGGGTCGGCTACATGGATTCTTGCCCTCCAATCAGTTCTATTCGAGCCCATGCTAGATACAAGGCCTAAGCTATACATATCCTTTCTCGCCACTTCTCCTAAGGTTATCTTAGGTCTACCCCTAGCTCTTCTAGTTCCTTCAATATAGATTATATCACTTCTCCATACAGGAGCATTTATAGGTCTCCGTTGAACGTGGCCGTGCCACCTCAAACGACTTTCTCTAAGCTTATCACTTATGGGAGCAACTCCCAGACCAACTCTAATATGATCGTTTCTTATCTTATCCATCCTAGTTTTGCCACTCATCCATCTTACCATCCTCATTTCTGCTACATTAAGTTTATTTATATGATTCTTTTTAACAGCCCAACACTCTGCACTGTACATCATAGCTGGTAAAACAACGGTCCTATAAAATTTTCCTTTAAACTTTCATGGAATACGCCGATCACATAAGACCCCGGACGCACCTCTCCACTTCATCCACCCTATTTTAATTCTTTGGGAAACCTCATCTTCTAAATCACCTCTTTTACTTATAATTGAACCTAGGTACTTAAAACAATCACTCCGAGGAATCTCTTTATCGTCAAGTATCAGCACCTCATCATCTCGCCCGAGAATGACTAAAGTTACAAACTAAATATTCTGTCTTCGATCTACTAAGTTTAAAGCTTTTTGATTTCAAAGCTAATATCCATGATTCTAATTTGGTATTAATCCCCACTTGGTTCTCATCAATCAACACAATATCATCCGCAAAAAGCATACACCAGGGGACCTCATCTTGAATGTCTTTGGTTAATTCATCCATTACCAGTGTAAATAGATATGGGCTTAAAGTTGACCCTTGATGTAGCCCAACTGTTATTAGGAATTCATTACTTTGTCCCCCCACTGTTCTAACACTAGTCACCGAACTATCATACATATAAGTAGAATTCCCTTTAAAATATAATTCACAAATAATTATAAGACTTTTAGTAGAAGCAGAGAACACCTATAAACAGGGTTATAGGATCATATATGTCAAAATAGTCAAATTTGATAAAACCCAAAAGCCACATGCTCTCTGTAATACAGCCTGTCGCTTGGGTCAAGCGACCGCCACTAGTGACCACCCCAAAAACAGAATGCTTAAATCAGAAACTCAGGCTTTTGATCATCCGATTTCAATCCGTTTTTGAGATGATATCAATCCGAATTTTGAACCTAACACACCCATAACCAAGGGGTAAAACGAAACCCTAAAACTAACGTAGATTAGTGGCCCAAAATTCTTCCCTTGATTGGATCCATCCTTTTCACGAAAGCAAGAGTTTCGTTTTCAGACAAGATCCCATGAAGAACATTGGAAAGAGAGCTACAACTAACCAATTGGGTACCACTAACAACATGGGGATGTAACATGAAACAAAGGCTAAAGGAGAGAAAGGGTGAAAGGAAATCCAATTACCTCACCCCAAAATCACCAAATAAAGAAAAAGAATTTACTCCAGATCTCAAACCACGTTCTGCTCACCTTCCAAAGTGTCTCCACAGCCTCCTAACCACCAAAAACAGCAATCCCGAATATAATATTTGTCAAAAGGGTGAGGGTTGCTATTTATAGAGGTCCTGATGGGAAATTAGGGTAAAATCCCACAACTAGAACCAGGCAATTGCTTGGTTCAATCAATCGCCTCTAGCAATCACCCCCTAATACATTGATGTACAATGGTGCTTTGTTCAATGGGTAGAAACCCAACGAAACCCAAACACAACGTAACCCTAATTAACACATAGGGGAGGTCTTACCTTCATTTCGAAAATCTCTAGATTAGCAACCTTGCTTCGAGAAGTGCAGTTTTTCGAGAAGTCGCTTCTAGACCTCCTTGGTTCGAGTGTTGACCTCTAGCCTGGTCCAAGTGTCTACTTCCGGTTGGTACAATTTAGCAGATAACAATTTATAAAAAAATGACAAAAACTCACCAAGATTATCATGATTTTGAGTTTTTTAGAAAAAATAATTGTAGACTTGCACATTACAATCTAAACATTTTCTCATGTTAACCTACTCCACATACAACCTTTGACTAAGTTTTTAAGGTTGGACTCAAAGTTGAAAGGAAAATCCAAGTATTCATATTAAAATCTTTTCTAACCTTCATAAAAAGAAAAAGGCTTCTTTACCACATTCAGGAAACACATTTTCATCGGTAAATAAGACCACAGTGGGGAAGACAAAACACACATTACAGGCCATTAATGTATTAGGACGTTGAAAAATAATGGTTTTTTTTTCCCTTTAAATACTCATCTCAATGATCTTGTCGGGTGCATGGTATGTCCATAAAAGTGTAAACTTTCCCACAACAATATTCACAATCTCAAAAGCTCAATTTGAGAGAAGGAAGTTAATTGGTAGGGTCTCAAAAATAGTAAAACATTATAATAATCCATCTAGATATAACCTTTTTAGTATAGATTTATATACATATACCGAAGAAAAAAGAATGTCATCATAATAAATTCATGTGAATGCTTTGTTACTCTTCTCTTGGTCTTATTAGATTCACGGGCAAAATCACCCACAGATGAGATAAGATTTTACATTGTTCTCTCGAAGGCTACACCCCTAGTAGATATAGTGTTCCACTATGAGGTTTATATGACTTGTAATACCAACCTGATTCTCTACCATTTTCAACCTTGTAAAGAGATTATATAAGTAGTTATTGGTTAAATATCTTATTTCAAGGACGAATTGAACAAAAGTGCCCATACCAAACGGTTGAAAAAAGCAAAAGCTCCACCATGAGGAAAAAGATGAATTATAATACCAAGATGATTTTCTACCCTTTTCAGCCTTGTAAAGAGACTATATAAGTAGTTATAGGTGAAAAATCCTAAGGTCCATATACCAAATAGTTGAAAAAGGCAAAACAACACCTCCAAAAAATTAGGGTGCACAACCAATTATTTTAAAAAACTCAAATTCAAAGCAAGACGCATACCTATTTGGCGATGGTTAACTTAAAAGACATTCATCTTAATATGTTTAATTACATCTTTAATCAGATTCCCAAAACATTTTACATGGTGAAAACTGATCTTCTCACAATGGCCCTTGAGCCCATGCTTCTCGGTGCTAATTTGAGGTGTTAGACGATTTAATGTCGAGTTTCATGCTACAATTACCACATTATGGGTTGGTTTGAACTATTAGTCCGGGTTGGGAATCAAGTAAGGAGATCAACCCCGAATTCAAGGTTTAACACTTGACTTCTCACACTTTTAAAGAATATAAATGAAAAGCCTTTTCACAAATTCAAACTTCACGGCCTAACTTACATAGCCGACAAGTAACAAATACATACATCTCAAGGAGAAAAGCTCAGAAGTAGACAGAGACATTAGACAACAATGGCTAAAGATCTCAAATCTCCCCAGATCCTCCTTCTATTTCTCTCTCTCTTTTTGGCGACCTTTGTCTTTTCCTTCATTGACGCTGCTCCGAGGAGCTTTGCCGATCCCAACAACAAGGCCAATTTTCCTAAGCAAAGCCAAAATCGGAACCAAAATCGAAGCAAGAGGAATTGAATAACTTACCTGTTGGATCACCACAAAAAGTGGATCTAACCTCTGGTGCTAAGCCAAGCCGCATTTACCCACCCTGCCCTCCCGACGTTGGTCCAGAGAGAGCTGGCCCAAGTTGCTATGGTGTCGGACACTGACTCCCAATATCGATCTCACAACTCTTTCTATTTGTCATTTATTCAAGCAGATTTAGGATTAAATATCTTAGAGAATAAGATATATACCCATGCATGAGCTGTTAGAGATTCAACCATATAACTTGGTTGCGGATTCTTTAGCTCGGTGGGCTGTGTCGATTGCAAGTAAGCTAGCATGGCTTGCCTCTCTTTGGCTCTTAGATCTGTTTTCCCAAATGCCTTTTGCAGATGTAAGTAGTAAATAATTTGTTTTAGTGTAATTTTTTTGGCATAAATATAAAAGCATCGCACATTTAAATATAAGAGTGTAACACATCGACAAAGCACATGAGGTGTTTCATTATGATCAAAAGATGAAAAATATTGCAACCTAGCTGTTTCTCTACCCCTCTCAACCCTGTTAAGAGACTATAAATTGTTACACGTGAAAAAACTCTACTTGAAAGAAAATTATCGAAATGCCTAATTAAAAGCCCTACAAAACAATACATGACCTCCAAACAGTTACGGGCCTAAAAATTTTTAAAGAACTCGAAATCCAAAACAACGCCCATACCCTACTTGATAATGGTCAACGTAAAAAGAAAATTATCATCTAAGTGCGTTTAGACCTCAAAATGGATCCTATAAATTTTTCATGGTGAAAATTAGTCTTACAAAAGCCCTTGACCGCATGCTTCCTGTAATGAACAGGAATGAAACTATTTGTGGGACTTGTTAAAGGCAGTTGATATTCCAAATTAAATGCTTTCAACCACTTGCGAGACACACGGTCGAGGTCGAAATCTGAACCATTGATAGTAGGTGTTGCACATTAAATACGCGGCATTCAAGCATTCAAGTCTCACTCTGTTGAAGGAGGCGAATTATGTGATGAGATCCACCCGGAATTCGAGGTTTTACACTCACTTTTACCCTACTTTTAGAGTTCAAATACCAAGCCTTTTCACAAATTCAACCTATGATTGAATTTAGCAAATAAATTCTAGTAACTATGTTAATTCCATACTAGTTCGGCCTTTAACAGTAATTATTTGAATATCAATAGAAAATGTCAAGACTACCCCTATGCTTTAGTTTCGGGTGTTACAGAGAGAGACAACAATGGGTAAAGATCTCAAGTCACCCCAGATCCTTCTCCTCTCTCTCTATCTCTTATTGGCGAGCTTTATCTTTTCCTTCACCGAAGCCGCTCCATGGAACAAAGTGTCGAACCCACTACCATTCCTTTCCCCGGAAAGCTGAGTTCTGTTCCAAACCAAGGTGCAGCTCGAGGCCACAAACCCGTTCCCCCCCCGCCAAAGAATGGTCCGCAGAGAATCGGCCAAAGCCGCCGTGGCTTGACATTCACTAGCTACAATGGATTCACATCCTCTGTAATTCATTTCCTTGCAATTCCCTCCTAGGATTGTGCCATGTGGCATTTAAATAAATAATTAACCAAACTCACAGCTCCCAATACCCAAACTCATAGCTCTTCCTGTTTGATATATACATATGTGTGTATATGAATAAATAAATATTGTAAAGTTATAAGATAGCTATAGATGAGTATCCGAGTTCTTTATCAATATGAATGAATTATGCGACATATGCTTCTTTCCATTCTCGCGATCAATTCCTTCACTTCATTAGAATTTAGAAACCACATCAAATCGCATCGCAATAAGTATTTGTGGGTTTTTTTCTTTTCTTCTGGAAATGGGTATTGGAAATTTGGAATTTATTTGCCGATTCCGTAGTTGGTGATCTAGTGGATTGGATCCAAATCTAATAGTGAAAATGTGGATTTGGAAGGATCGTGCTGTATCGCCGCCTTTATCTTAGTACGTTGTCTTTACTCTTTAGTGCTATTAATTGGAGTTTCTTGGCTTCTCTTCCCTGTTGTAACCTGATCAGTGAAGTCGAAGCTCTAATCCATCTCCACCTACCTCTAATTCGTGAATTCAATCCAGAGATAAATGGGTACCCTCGAGAGAGAGAACGACAACAGGGTGGGCAGCAAGAGACCCATCAGGGTTCAGAAGATGTGTTTATCAAGGTGATCTGTTGTGGGATCTGCCACAGCCATCTCCATCAAATCAAGAATGATGTGGGCATGTCCAACTACCCCATGGTTTCTGGGTACTCATTACCTCACTCCTCACTCCTCACTCCTCGCCATTAATGGGTTTTCGTATATTTGGTTGCTCAAGTATCTAACTTGTTTGTCTCCTTCCAATTTCTCAAAAGACACGAGGTCGTTGGTGAAGTAATGGAAGTTGGTTCTGATGTGCCCAAGTTCAAAGTAGGAGATCGAGTTGGGGTGGGTTGCATCGTCAGATGTTGAGGTTTTTAAGGTTGGACTCAGGTTGAAAGGAAAATCCAAGTATTCATATTAAAATCTTTTCTAACCTTCATAAAAAGAAAAAGGCTTCTTTACCACATTCAGGAAACACATTTTCATGGGTAAATAAGACCACAGGTGGGGAAGCCAAAACACACATTACAGGCCATTAATGTATTAGGACGTTGAAAATGAATGATTTCTTTTCCCTTTAAATACTCATCTAAATGATCTTGTCGGGTGCATGGTATGTCCATAAAAGTGTAAACTTTCCCACAACAATATTCACAATCTCAAAAGCTCAATTTGAGAGAAGGAAGTTAATTGGTAGGGTCTCAAAAATAGTAAAACATTATAATAATCCATCTAGATATAACCTTTTTAGTATAGATTTATATACATATACCAAAGAAAAAAGAGTGTCATCATAATAAATTCATGTGAATGCTTTGTTACTCTTCTCTTGGTCTTATTAGATTCACGGGCAAAATCACCCACAGATGAGATAAGATTTTACATTGTTCTCTCGAAGGCTACACCCCTAGTAGATATAGTGTTCCACTATGAGGTTTATATGACTTGTAATACCAACCTGATTCTCTACCATTTTCAACCTTGTAAAGAGATTATATAAGTAGTTATTGGTTAAAAATCTTATTTCAAGGACGAATTGAACAAAAGTGCCCATACCAAACGGTTGAAAAAAGCAAAAGCTGCACCATGAGGAAAAAGATGAATTATAATACCAAGATGATTTTCTACCCTTTTCAGCCTTGTAAAGAGACTATATAAGTAGTTATAGGTGAAAAATTCTAAGTTCCATATACCAAATAGTTGAAAAAGGCAAAACAACACCTCCAAAAAATTAGGGGTGCACAACCAATTATTTTAAAAAACTCAAATTCAAAGCAAGACGCATACCTATTTGGCGATGGTTAACTTAAAAGACATTCATCTTAATATGTTTAATTACATCTTTAATCAGATTTCCAAAACATTTTACATGGTGAAAACTGATCTTCTCACAATGGCCCTTGAGCCCATGCTTCTCGGTGCTAATTTGAGGTGTTAGACGATTTAATGTCAGAGTTACATGCTACAATTACCACATAATGGGTTGGTTTGAACTATTACTCCGGGTGGGGAATCGAGTAGAGATCAACCCCGATTCAAGGTTTAACACTTGACTTCTCACACTTTTAAAGAATATAAATGAAAAGCCTTTTCACAAATTCAAACTTCACGGCCTAACTTACATAGGCGACAAGTAACAAATACATACATCTCAAGGAGAAAAGCTCGAAGTAGACAGAGACATTAGACAGCAATGGCTAAAGATCTCAAATCTCCCCGATCCTCCTTCTATTTCTCTCTCTCTTTGGCGACCTTTGTCT
Organism: Hakea prostrata; assembly: GCF_041222555.1. Taxonomy (NCBI): domain Eukaryota; kingdom Viridiplantae; phylum Streptophyta; class Magnoliopsida; order Proteales; family Proteaceae; genus Hakea; species Hakea prostrata. Next base: position 12,397,028 of record NC_142608.1, read on the forward strand.
TTTCCTTCGTTGACGCTGCTCCGAGGAGCTTTGCCGATCCCAACCACAAGGCCAAATTTCCTAAGCAAAGCCAAAATCGGAACCAAAATCGGAGCAAGAGGAATTGAATAACTTACCTGTTGGATCACCACAAAAGTCGATCTAACCTCCGGTGCTAAGCCGCCGCATTTCCCACCCCGCCCTCCCGGCGTTGGTCCGAAGAGAGCTGGCCCAAGTTGCTATGGTGTCGGACACCGACTCCCATATCGATCTCACAACTCTTTCTATTGTCATTTATTCAAGCAGATTTAGGATTAAATATCTTAGAGAATAAGATATATACCCATGCATGAGCTGTTAGCGATTCAACCATATAACTTGGTTGTGGATTCTTTAGCTCGGTGGGCTGTGTCAGTTGCAAGTAAGCTAGCATGGCTTGCCTCTCTTTGGCTCTTAGATCTGTTTTCCCAAATGCCTTTTGCAGATGTAAGTAGTAAATAATTTGTTTTAGTGTAATTTTTTTGGCATAAATATGAAAGCATCGCACATTTAAATATAAGAGTGTAACACATCGACAGTAAGCACATGAGGTGTTTCATTATGATCAAAAATGAAAATATTGCAACCTAGCTGTTTCTCTACCCCTCTCAACCCCGTTAAGAGACTATAAATTGTTACACGTGGAAACTCTACTTGAAAGAAAATTATCGAATGCCTAATTAAAAGCCCTACAAAACAATACATGACCTCCAAACAGGCCGGGCCTAAAATTTTTAAAGACTCGGAATCCAAAACAACGCCCATACCCTACTTGATAATGGTCAACGTAAAGAATGATCATCTAAGTGCGTTTAGACCTCAAATGGATCCTGTAAATTTTTCATGGTGAATTAGTCTTACAGCCCTTGATCGCATGCTTCCTCCGTAATGAACGTGAATGAAACTATTTGTGGGACTTGTTAAGGCAGTTGATATTCCAAATTAAATGCTTTCAACCACTTGCGTAGACACACGGTCGAGGTCGAAATCTGACCATTGATAGTAGGTGTTGTACATTAAATCGCGGCATTCAGGTATTCAAGTCTCCCTCTGTTGAAGGAGGGATTAGTGATGAGATCCACCTGGAATTTGAGGTTTTACCTCGCTTTACCCTACTTTAGGTTCAAATACTAGCCTTTTCGCAAATTCAACCTGTGATTGATTTAGTAATAAATTCTAGTAACTGTGTTAATTCCGTACTAGTTCGGCTCTTTGGGAGTAATTTTTGAATATCAATAGAATGTCAAGACTCCCCTATGCTTTAGTTGTGGGTGTTGCGGAGAGACAACTGGGTAAGATCTCAGTCTCCCAGTCCTTCTCCTCTCTCTCTTCTCTTATTGCGAGCTTTATCTTTTCCTTCACTGAACTCGCTTCCATGGGCGGTGTCGAACCCACTCCATTCCTTTCCTGAGGCGGTTCTGTTCCAACCTGGTGCACTTGAGGCCCACCCGTGCCCTGCCTCGCCGATGGTCCGCAGAGAACTCGCCAAGCCGTTTCACTAGCTCCCAATGGATTCACTCCTCGAATTCATTTCTTGCAATTCCCTCCTAGGATTGTGCCTGTGGCTTTAAATTATTACTAAACTCACGCCCCATCCCCTCCCTCTTCCTTTTGTTTCTGTGTGTTGATTTGTTGAGTTTGTGCTTGTGGTTCCTGTTCTTTTCTTGTGTTGTGCTTGCTTTTTCCTTCTTCTTTTCTTCTTGTTTGCCTCTCGTCGTGTTTTGTGGTTTTTTTCTTTCTTGGTTTGGGGGGGGGGGGGGTGGGGGGGTTCTCTTCTCGTGTTTGATCGGTGAAGTTGAGCTCTAATCCCTCCACCTACCTCTAATTCGGAATTCAATCCAGGGATAAATGGTCCCTTCGAGGGAGAACGCACGGGGTGGGGCAGCAAGAGACCCATCGAGGGTCCGGTAAGATGGGTTTATCACAGGGATCTGTTGTGGGATCTGCCTTCTGTTGATGTGGGCATGTCCAACTACTCCCTTGGTTCCTGGTACTCATACCTCACTCTCTCCCTCCTCACTCCTCGCCTTATGGGTTTGATGATTTGGTTGCTCAAGTATCCAATTTGTTTGTCTCTTCCAATTTCTCAAAAGACACGAGGTCATTGGGGAAGTAATGGTAGTTGGTTCTGGGGTGACCAGTTCAAGTGAGATCGAGTTGGGTTGGGTTGGTTTGTCGGGATGTTGCAGCAGGTTCCCTTGCAGATCAAACATCGAACAATATTGTATGAGAAGATCTAGTCCTACAATGATGTCTACTGTAGGCGAAAACCAACTCGGGGTTTTTCCGGTTGCCTGGTCTGATCGGTAAATAACTGGTCTTATTTTTTTTTTGTTATTTACATCTAAGTATTCTATTAATCTACAAGATTGGTTTTTATTAGGTTTGAGTACCTGCTTCGGTTTCGCTTTTTTGTGTGCAGGTGGCAGCTTTATAGTCCATTCGTAGTCACTAATGTCTAGAATGTTTTTTTTTTCTTTCTAGTATCTGTGTCAATTTCATAGATTTTTTTGTCTCATCAATTAGTAAGATTGTGGAAGGTTAAAGAGGAAAAATGTCTTATCAATGAGTTAACTTTCCATCCATATTTTTATTAGATCAATCAGATATTTCAGTTGAAGGCTATGACATATTGTTCACTTGCTGCACTGTCTGCCCAGGAATTTTTAGGTGCATCATTGGCGATTTTTGATTTTGGAAGCTTTAGAATGTTTTGTTTTTTAAGTCTTTGTTTGAGAATGGTTCTGTTTCTGGTCATTCTGGGTTTTGTTTTTTTGTTGTTGTTTGCACTCGTGTTCCTGGGTTCCTATGTTGAAAACCCTTGCGTAGGTTGAAGAGTGGATTGAGATGAAGTATCAAGAGGCTTGCTTGTCCTAGGTCATGGGAGTTTCAGGATTTATGCAATGTGGGATTTGGTTTGTTGTTACAGTTTAGTGAATGGATCACAGAAAATTCACATTTGGATTGGTTACTGGTTTGTCGTAGCTTGATATGATTCTGAAGTACTGTATTGGCACACTGTTCTAATCCGATGGAAGATTCTGATACATCATTTTTTTTCACTTAGCTAGTGATAATTGGGCTTTTAAGACTCATATTTATTTTAGAGGCAGGGGTGACAGCCAAGGGTCCAGGTCGAATAGATTCTAGATCCGTGGAGTGGAATTTGGCCAAATTCATCTCTTCCATCAGGAGATGGGCCTGCTTCTGTGTATCCTGTGTTGCTCTTTGCCGTAAGATTAGTTGTCAGTCTCCACCTCCACCTGCATTCCCTGTTGCATGCTATGGATCAAGCTTGGGCCTCGCTGTTGTTTTTTCCCCTGGATAAGATATCTTCGAAAACAGCAGTGGCCGGACTGCAAGTGCGTATTGATTTTATTAGGTTTCCTGGCTAGCATGGGGAGAGGAAGCTATATTTTGCTTCCAGCTTTGAATTTTCTTGCATACTTTCTTCTTCAACATTTTGGAAAACCTTCAGACAACTCCAAAATCTGTTGGGAGGCCGTGCTTGGTGGGTCGGCTCTGTATGTGGATATGAACACCCGTGGAGAAATTTGGCTTTAAAATTTTTAGTGGTGCATCTGTACTAAAGCCCAGTCCCCAAACTTGGATACAGTTGATTACTTGACCAATTGCACTGCGCAATATAAATCTAAGCACGCTTTGAGATTGTCAGCCAAGTCTGACTTTATCTTCCGGAAAGAGCAAACAATCATCTACAAACTTAAAGGCAAATTACCTCTCTACTCAATTCCAGCTTTAATTATCTTCCCCTCCCCGTGATCAATTAGACAAGATAAAGCCCTGGCACATAAAATAAAAATAAATGGTGACAAACCGAGTTATACAAAGGAAATATCAATCTCCGGGAGGAACTTCAAAGAGGGTTGACTCGTGTGAACCATCAGCCCTCTCTCATGCTCCATTTGGCGCTTCTCATCTCTAACTACATGAATATTTGAATTATAAATATGTAAAGAAACTCGGAGGGAAGAAGACCTCCGCGCGCTGAGGGTCCGCCCCACTCTTGATGGGTTCCAAGCGAGTGATACCCAATTAAATCTCAAATTCTTACTTCACTCTATTGTTCAAATACATGATATTCAGCTGTAAAGTATATGTCCGAGACCCGGTGGATTGACCACTGATCGCATGGGGTGTGCTTAATGCCACACAAATAATTCATTCTTTTTAGGGGTCTATATTATCTTAGAGGCCTCTAGATTTTTAGGAGAAAATATTTTCTTAATGGACTTTTGAAACTGAAGTTCTAAGTTGGATGTTCTATAATTTCTTCAATAAATTTGCCTTTTCTTTGGATTTATTCATCTATTAGTTTTATTCAATTACAAGAGAGATCGGGGATAAGCAGGTTTCAACAGCCTTATCAAGAAATGTGGCCGGCCCCGAAGGTCCGGTTGCGGGCTATATCAACAGAGGCTCATGGTTGGATCGTATAAAATTCTATGACTTGGCCGGCTCGGATATGTTGAGATTATGATCAAATTTAATTTTATGAATTTTTTGGGCTTTACAGAAAGAAAAAACAAATTGTTCTCCAATTATGTTATACATACTTGGAAAATCACACTTCACAAGACTCCCTATGAGAAACTTGACGCTCGGATCTTGATCATACTAGTTCGAGGCAGTCCATCTTTTATTTTTTTCATTCTAATGAATATGCATAAATTGTGGATTAGTGAACCTATATGGAAAAACCAGCCAAAAGAAGAAGAAAAAAACAAGTAGAAATCACATCAGGAAGCAAAGGAAGGGACTCCTTTATAACTTGCTCAGCTCAGTCCACAAAGCGGATTGGCTCTATCGTTTATGTTGTTGAGAAAACGGTGATCCTCAGATTTCCCGCTTGCTATTCGAGGAAAACTGGCCCATGATCTTACCACACTAGTTCCGGGCCGGCACTCTTTTATTTTTTCATTGTACTGAATATGCACAAATTGTGGATTAGTGAACCTATAGGTGGAAAAACTAGCCAAAAAGAAGAAGGAAAAAAACAAGGGAAATCCACGCTCGAGAAGTGAAGGAAAGGGCCTCCTTTATAACTTCGCCCACCACAAAGTAATTGACTCTATCATTATGTTGTTAGGAAAAAATATGATCCTAGCCTCAATGGTTCGTGTTGGGACCTATACCCATCTGCGACCAAAATAGGGTGAAAGTGGGTCCGCCACAGGAGGGACAGGGCCCCCCGGGCCGGTCCCGCGACCCGCAAGCGCAAACCGGCGCCGCCCACACAGAAAAAAACGACAGAAAGCAAAAAAGGACGGGGGGCCCCCAAAGGAGGCGAAGGAAGCCAAAAGCCCAAAAAACAAGCCGCCCAAGCGAACCGCGCGCGGGGCCCCCCCCCCCCCACCGCGGGCCCCCCGGGGGGGCGCCCCGCCGGGGGGCCCCCGGCCCGCCCCCCCCGGTGCCTCTCCGGGGGCCCCGGGGCCACCCCCGCCCGGCCCCGGGCACAAGAAGGAAAGGACCAAACCAAAAAGGACCCCCCGCACCACAGACCAAAGAGGGGCGAGGCGGCGGCAACCCGGGGCGCAGCCCGCCCCCCGGGGGCGCCACCCGCAGGGGGTGGCCGGGCGGGGGCGCCCACACAGGCCCCCGGGGGGGGCGCCCCCGCGGGGACCGCCAACCCACCGGCAAGGCGGCACCGGCCCGGGCCAGCCGGGTAGGGGCGGAGCCCAGCCCAACCCCCGACCTGGCGGGCCCCGTCGGCCGCCCGCCCGGGGCCGGGGCAGGGGGGGCCCGGGGAGCCCCCGAGCGGGCGGACCAACCCCCCCCATAAAAACTCCCGGGAAAAGGGCGGCGGGGCGGCGCAAACCACCGCCCCCAGCCGCCCGGTCGCCGGGGTTTGCCTGCCCCCCAAAAGGCCCCCCCCCCCAAACTGCGGGCTACGCGGGGGGCGGCGAGGCCGAAAGGCGGGCCGGGGCGGGCAAGGACGGCCCACAGGGGCGCGGGGCCAACCCCGGGGACGCGCCCGGGCCGAGGGCGGGCGCCGGCGCACCGCCCCCCCCCCCTTTCCGGGGGCCCGGGGGGGCCGCGGGGGGCCCGGGCCCCCCGCTTGGGTACGAGGCGGGGGGGCCGCCCCCTGTCCCCCATCCCAGGCCAGGCGGGCGGGCGGGCCCCCCGCCCCGGGGGGGAAGGGCCCCCGGCGCCCGGGGGGGCCCCGGCGGGGGGCGGGGCCCCGGGAGCCAAGGACGGCCCGGGTGTAAGTGGGGGCCCGGCCCCCAGGGGCCCGGGAAGGCCGGCCGCGGCCGGAGCTCCCCGGGCGAGGACGCCGGGGGGCCGGGGGGCCCGGACGCCCGCCCGCGGAAGGACAACCCCGCGCGCCACCCCCCGGCGGGGGGGGCACGCCCGGGGGCACCGGGGCGCCCCGGCCCGGACGGGGCGGCGGCGCCCCCGGGGCGGGCGCCGGCGCGGAACGGCCCCCTGCCCCCCGCCGCCGGGGGGGGGGCCGGCTAATATTACCACCTCGCCTCCCCCCCTCCCCTTCCCGTTTGTTTCTTGTGTGTTTGTAATATTTGTAAGTTATAGTGCTATAGTGAGTATCCCGTTCTTTATCAATTGATGATTTGCGACATTGCTTCTTTCCATTCTCCGTCGGTTCTTCACTTCTTAGAATTTAGAACCACATCATCGCTCGCACTAGTTTTGTGGGTTTTTTCTTTCTTCCCGAAATGGGTATTGGAAATTTGGAATTTATTTGCCGATCCGTAGTTGGTGATCTAGTGGATTGGATCCAAATCTAATAGTGAAAATGTGAATTTGGAAGGATCGTGATGTATCGCCGCCTTTATCTTAGTACGCTGTCTTTACTCTTTAGTGCTATTTTGGAGTTTCTTGGCTTCTCTTCCCCGTTGTAACCCGATCACTGAAGTCGAAGCTCTAATCCCTCTCCACCTACCTCTAATTCGTGAATTCAATCCAGAGATAAATGGGTACCCTCGAGAGAGAGAACGACAACAGGGTGGGCAGCAAGAGACCCATCGGGGTCCGAAGATGTGTTTATCAAGGTGATCCGTTGTGGGATCCGCCACACCATCTCCATCAAATCAAGAATGATGTGGGCATGTCCAACTACCCCATGGTTCCCGGGTACTCATTACCTCACTCCTCACTCCTCACCCGCCATTAATGGGTTTTCGTATATTTGGTTGCTCAAGTATCTAATTTGTTTGTCTCCTTCCAATTTCTCAAAAGACACGAGGTCGTTGGTGAAGTAATGGAAGTTGGTTCTGATGTGACCAAGTTCAAAGTATGAGATCGAGTTGGGTTGGGTTGCATTGTCAGATGTTGCAGACAGTGCTCTCCTTGCAGATCAAACATCGAACAATATTGCAATAATAAGATCTAGTCCTACAATGATGTATACTTAGACGGAAAACCAACTCACGGGGGTTTTTCCGGTGCCATGGTCGTCGATCAGAAGTAAATAACTAGTCTATATTTTTTTTTGCTCTTTACATCAAAGTATTCTATTAATCTACAAGATTGAGTTTTTATTAGGTTTGCGGTGAAGATACCGGAAGGGATGGCATCGGAAGAAGATGCGCCGCTTCGTGTGCAGGCTGACAGCTTATAGTCCATTCGTAGTCACACATAATGTCTAGAATGTTTTTTTTTTCTTTCTAGTATCTGTGTCAACTTCATAGATTTTTTGTCTCATCAATTAGTAAGAATCTGTGGAAGGTTAAAGCAGGAAAAATGTCTTATCAATGAGTTAACTTTCCATCCATATTTTTATTAGATCAATCAGATATTTCAGTTGAAGGCTATGACATATTGTTCACTTGCTGCACTGTCTGCCCAGAATTTTTAGGTGCATCATTGGCAGATTTTGATTTGGAAGCTTAGAATATAAAATTTTAGGTCTTTAAGTCTTATTTGAAATGGTTCATGTTTCTGGTCATTCTGAAGTTTTGTGAGTGTCATACATCTGAATAATCGATGGGGTACGCATTTGAAGGCCAATGAAAAATATGACTACAGAATGAGGTTTGTGAGCTAATGGTGATTTGATGAACGATTGAGTAGGAGCTTCTTGGTTGCTGTTGCACTCGTGTTCCTGGAGTTCCTATGTTGAAAAACCTTCCAATAGGTTGAAGAAGATGGATTGAGATGAAGTATCAAGAGCTTGCTGTCCTAGGTCATGGGAGTTTCAGGATTTATGCAAGTTGGGATTTGGTTTGTTGTTACAGTTTAGTGAATGGACACAGAAAATTCACATTTGATTAGTTACTGGTTTGTCGTAAGCTTGATATAGATTCTGAAATACTGTATTGCACACATCGAATCCGATGGAAGATTCTGATACATACATTTCTTATCACTTAGCTAGTGATAAATGAAGCTTTTAAGATTCATATTTATTTTAGAAGCAAGGGTAACAGCCAAGGAGTCCAGGTTGAATAGATTCTAGATCCAAGGAGTGGAATTTGGCCAAATCATCTCTCCATCAAGAGATGGGACTGCTCTGTGTATCCTGTATTGCCTTTGCCAAGATTAAGTTGTCAGTCTCCACCTCCACCTGCATTCACCAATTGCATGCATGGATCAAAGCTTGGCGCCTCGCGGTTGCTTCCCTGGATAAGATATCTTCGAAAACAGCAGAGGCCGAGACTGCAAATGCATACTGATTTTAATAGGATTTCCTGGCTAGCATGGGAGAGGAAGCTATATATGCTTCCAGCTTTGAATTTTCTTGCATACTTTCTCTTCAACATTTTGGAAAACCTTCAGACAACCCAAAATCTGTTGGGAGGCCCAAATACTTTGGTGGGTCGTCTCTGTATGGAATATGAACACCCTAGAGAAATTTAGCTTTAAAATTTTTTATGGTGCATCTGTACTAAAGCCCAGTCCTAAACTTGGATAAGTTGATTACTTGACCAATTGCATGGCAATATAAATCTAAGCACGCTTTGAGATTGTCAACCAAGTCTGACTTTATCTTCGAAAAGAGCAAACAATCATCTACAAACTTAAAGGCAAATTACCTCTCTACCTCAATTCAGACTTTAATTAATCTTCCCCTCCACCGCATGATCAATTAGACAAGATAAAGCCTTGGCACATAAAATAAAAATAAATGGTGACAAACTGAGTTATACAAAGGAAATATCAATCTCCAGGGAGGAACTTCAAAGAGGGTTACTTTCGGATGAACCATCAGCTTCGCTTATCTCATGCTCCATTTGGTACTTACTACATTCTTCTAACTATAATTGAATATTTGAATTATAAATATGTAAAGAAACTCGGAGGGAAGAAGACTTCCAGGCCAAGCCCTACTCTTGATGGGTTCAAGCTAGTGATACCCAATTAAATCTCAAATTCTTACTTCACATTCATTTATTCAAATACATGATATTCAAACCGTAAAAGTATATATACGAGAACCGTGATTGACAACCCGTGCATGGGTGTGCTTAATACACACAAATAATTCATTCTTTTTTAGGTCTATATTATCTTAGAGCTCTAGATTTTTAGGAAAAAATATTTTCTTAATGGACTTTGAAAATGAAGTTCTAAGTTGAATGTTCTATAATTTCTTCAATAAATTTACCTTTCTTTGAATTTATCATCTATTAGTTTTATTCAATTACAAGAGAGATCGAGATAAACAGTTTCTAACAGCCTTATCAAGAAATGTGGCCGGCCCAATGTCTGGTTAAGGCCATATCAGTAGCTCATGTTAGATCATATAAAAATTCTATGAATTTAACAGCTCGCATATGTGAGATTATATACAAATTTAATTTTATGAATTCTTTTAGGCTTTTAGAAAGAAAAAACAAATTGTTTCAATTATGTTATACATACTTGGAAAATCACAATTTCACAAGACTCGCCATTCAGAAAACTTGACGACTGGATCTTATCATACTAGTTCGAAGCGAGTCACATCTTTTTTATTTTTTTCATTCTAATGAATATGCATAAATTGTAGATTAGTGAACCTATATGGAAAAACTAGCCAAAAAGAAGAAGAAAAAAAAACAAGTAGAAATCACATCAGTAAGTAAAGGAAAGGGACTCCTTTATAACTTGCTCAGCTCAATTACAAAGTAATTGACTCTATCATTTATGTTGTTGAGAAAAATATGATCCTCACAATTTCACCAGACTCGCCATTCAGAAAACTTGACGACTGGATCTTATCATACTAGTTCGAAGCGAGTCACATCTTTTTATTTTTTTCATTGTAATGAATATGCATAAATTGTAGATTAGTGAACCTATATGGAAAAACTAGCCAAAAAGAAGAAGAAAAAAAAAACAAGTAGAAATCACATCAGTAAGTAAAGGAAAGGGACTCCTTTATAACTTGCTCAGCTCAATTACAAAGTAATTGACTCTATCATTTATGTTGTTGAGAAAAATATGATCCTAGCTCAATGGTTCGTGTTGAACCTATACCTGATTCCTGCGACCAAAATAGGGTGAAAGTGGGTCGCCACAGAGGACAAGAAGTGTCACATCCCACCTGCTGGTCTCGGCTACCCGCCCGACAACCCGTAGGAGCGAACCGTCACAAGATTGACGGTCTTACTATCAATAATCATAAATGCAAGTAATAAATAATCATGAACAAGAATAAATGCAATAATTAATAAAAGGATTACAAAAGGATTACAGGAGTCCAACTACTCCAATAAAATAATTAAGGAAAGAATGAATCAATGATAAAAAAGAATAAAGAATTCAGCAAAAGCACACAAAATAAATCAAATAAGTTTCTTTCCAGCTTTCTTTCTCTAAAGCTAAGTAATAATTCTCATGAATCGCAAGATCAGGGGTCCTCTAGTTCTTCTCCATACGATCTGCAAGTTGCCTCCTACATCCATTAATGGGTGTTGTAAGCGCACTCCATGCACCCGGAGGAGCTCCCGCGACCGGCTATCTCCATCTTCCACCTGCCGGTGCCATATACTCTTCATAGGAGAAGGCTCCTTCATGGGGAACCAATCCATCTTCTGACGAATGGCATTCCTCTGTGCAGGCTAATATAACATACAAATGAAAGGAATGAGTTCTGACAAACTCAATAAGGATAACATAATTCTCATCCATATGTCAACACAATCAAGAATGCAAATATGATATGAATGATATGCAGAAATATGAATGCTATTAAGATCTAATTGTGCAAGTCTCTAACAGTTGACATGCTTTAAGATATACACCAGCCCTCCTTTAGGTAGGTCTAGTCACTCGATCCCGTAAGGACCGGATACATCTATAGGGATCCTGGGTAAAGGGGTAAGTCCACACCTGGCTCACAATCCATGGTTGGGGTTTTAGTCAACACTCTCTTACCAAGATCATTGGTATGAGTACTTGTAACAACCCCGGTATTTCTAACCTGAGATCCGTATTGCAGGCCCGAGAACCCGAAGGTCTAGTCGGGTAAAGTTTTGGAATGTCCAGATAGAAGTCCATGATCCATACACTGAACCCATGGATCCGGATCCCCCGTCCCAAGAGCCCGCCTTGCTTGGTAGTTGGTCTTCCCGGAAGACAAGGGTTGTTTGGAGATGTCCGGAATGAAGGTAAGATCTCCCCCATATCTTCTTTAGGGCTAGGTTGTACTTGGATATCAACCCCCTAGCAAAAGCACCCTTGTATGGAAAATTAAATGGGGGCGGTTGCTAGTGGCGGTCGATCAAACCAAGCGACCTCCTAGAGCGACCGCCCGGTCTGTTTTCGGGGTTTTGCCCTATTTTGCCCCCTAACTTCTATAAAAGGTAACCCTCCTCCAAGTAACGAATATTTTATTCGTGGTTACCGATTTTGGAGGTTAGACGGCTGCAGAGAAGTGCCGAAAGTAAGTGGATCTCAAGTGTCGGCGCGGATCCTGGAGATCAATCTTTCCCTTTTTCTGGTGTTCTGAAGTGAGGTAATGAATTCACCCTTCATTCTTTATCTCCTTTGTCTTTAATTTAGTGTTAACCCATCCCCTCATCATGGTGGTTACCCTTTTGATTCATTTGTGACTCTCTTTCCAATCTACCAGATGTGATTCATCCGAAAACGAAACCCTACTTTCGTGAAAAGGATAATCCAGTCAAGGGGAGTGTTCTGGGTAATCCAATGATGGTAATGGTTAGGATTCCTTCACCCATTGGCTATAGGAGTGTTAGATTCGAGACTTAGGCCATGATCACTCGAAATCCGGATTGAAAACGGGTGATCGAGGCCCGAGTTTCGGATTGAAACTCTCTGTTTTTGGGCGGTCACTAGTGGCGGTCGCTCAACCTAAGTGACTGGCCCGAGCCACCGGCTGGTAAATAGTGACCAATTGACTTTTGGTTTTGATCCACCTTGATTCAATTAACTTATATATTATTGTGACCCCGTGTTTAGGTATACTCTTTTGAAAAGAAAGTATTGCAATAGTTAACGGATCTCTTTTTACGGACAGTTTACTTATATGCAGGTAAGGACATTCAATCCTATCTTTTGAATAGATTTGAACATGCTAGTCCAAAGGTCTGTTAGAATTAGTATTTCTTTATATATGCTGTTGTAGTCATGTCTTATATATTAATCTTGTTATATCACTACCGTTTGTCTTGTTTACGTATATACTTTGTTGATTATGAATGTTATGTACTGATGATGGTTAGTATATGGTTCTGATGGATGAGGTATTCCTTTGGGATATCTTAGCTTGGGATATCGAAGGTCGTGGAATGGGACACATGCCTCGCTGATGTCTCCAAAGACTCGCCATGACTGTTTGATGACATTATTAGGTAGAGTCTAGAATTGAATGGCTAGGTACCCCACATGCTACTACCCTTTTGGTAGGGGGATTGAAATCGAGTGACCCGTGATGACAAAGATGTGACGTTAGTCCACCGTTAGTCATATAAATGGTAGGGTTGCATATGTTAGGGTTGGGCTCATGGAAGTCCAAGGAACGGACCGGGTGTCGTGAGGAGTCATGAGAGCTTCCGCCCCAATAATATGTGGATGACCATAGGGTTAAGGAGTGGAGTCCAACAAATGGTAACCAGTCCGTGAAGATTCTCATTCCTAGGTTGCGAAGGATACCGAACCAAGTTGGTTGGTGCCATAGGGGATGTATCTGGCCTTCATGTAGACATGTTACCAAGGATGACCTTGCATTGGATTAGAAACCCCGACATGCGCCAATACTCATTACCAATGGTCGTGGTGAGAGAGTGTTGACTTAACCCCGGCCATGGTTTGAGAGCCAGGTGTGGACTTTCCCTTTTTGCCCAGGATCCCTACAGAGGTAACCAGTCCTTGCCGGATCAATGTGACTAGACTTCCCAGAGGAGAGCTGGTGTATATCTTAAAGCATGTCAGCTGTTAGAGACTTGCATAGTTAGAAATCATAGTATCATTCATACCTTGCACTCATTCATATCATTTATGCATATACGCTTTGTTGGATAATTGATGGGATTTGTGATTGTTTCTTACTGAGTTCTTTAGAACTCACTCCTTTTATTTTGTATATGTTTATTAGCCTTCACAGAAGAAGGAATTGTACAGGAAGATGGAGTGGTTTCCTATGAAGGAACCATCCCGTATAAAGAGGATGTGGCAATGTCAGTGGGAAATGGAGATAGTCTGTGCGGGAGCTCCTGTGGGTGCATGGAGTGCGCTTATCGCACCTATTGATGGTCAGAGACGAAAAGTGATTAAACAGTTCGCTCAGCGAATGGAGAAGAACTGGAGGACAACCTATCTTGAGATTCATGAAAAACACTATTTAGCCTTAGAAAAGGAAACTGGAAAGAAACTGATATAATTCTTTTGATTGCTTCCGCTAAACTCATATTCATTTTATTCATTATTCTTTCGTTTATTATTGTTATTGGAGTATTTGGATTCCTATAATTCCTTTAATTCAATTATTGAAACATTTATTGCTCTTGATTATCTTTATTTGTATTTAATATTGTTGATAGACTAAATGGGGTCGGCTACATGGATTCTTGCCCTCGAATCGCCTCCGTTCGAGCCCATGCTAGATACAAGGCCTAAGCTATACATATCCTTTCTCACCACTTCTCCTAAGGTTATCTTAGGTCTACCCCTAGCTCTTCTAGTTCCTTCAATATAGATTATATCACTTCTCCATACAGGAGCATTTATAGGTCTCCGTTGAACGTGGCCGTGCCACCTCAAACGACTTTCTCTAAGCTTATCACTTATGGGAGCAACTCCCAGACCAACTCTAATATGATCGTTTCTTATCTTATCCATCCTAGTTTTGCCACTCATCCATCTTACCATCCTCATTTCTGCTACATTAAGTTTATCTATATGATTCTTTTTAACAGCCCAACACTCTGCACTGTACATCATAGCTGGTAAAACAACGGTCCTATAAAATTTTCCTTTAAACTTTATTGGAATACGCCGATCACATAAGACCCCTGACGCACCTATCCACTTCATCCACCCTATTTTAATTCTTTGGGAAACCTCATCTTCAAAATCACCTCTTTTACTTATAATTGAACCTAGGTACCTAAAACAATCACTCGAGGAATCTCTTTATCGTCAAGTATCAGCACCTCATCATCTCGCCCGAGAATGACTAAAGTTACAAACTAAATATTCTGTCTTCGATCTACTAAGTTTAAAGCTTTTTGATTCCAAAGCTAATATCCATGATTCTAATTTGGTATTAATCCCCACTTGGTTCTCATCAATCAACACAATATCATCCGCAAAAAGCATACACCAGGGGACCTCATCTTGAATGTCTTTGGTTAATTCATCCATTACCAATGCAAATAGATATGGGCTTAAAGTTGACCCTTGATGTAGCCCAACTGTTATTAGGAATTCATTACTTTGTCCCCCCACCTGCTCTAACACTAGTCACCGAACTATCATACATATAAGTAGAATTCCCTTTAAAATATAATTCACAAATAATTATAAGACTTTTAGTAGAAGCAGAGAACACCTATAAACAGGGGTTATAGGATCATATAAGTCAAAATAGTCAAATTTGATAAAACCCAAAAGCCACATGCTCTCAGAATACAGCCTGTCGCTTGGGTCAAGCGACCGCCACTAGTGACCACCCCAAAAACAGAATGCTTAAATCAGAAACTCGTGCTTTTGATCATCCGATTTCAACCGTTTTTGAGATGATCTCAATCCGAATTTCGAACCTAACACACCCATAACCAAGGGGTAAAACGAAACCCTAAAACTAACGTAGATTAGTGGCCCAAAATTCTTCCCTTGATTGGATCCATCCTTTTCACGAAAGCAATGTTTCGTTTTCGGACAAGATCCCATGAAGAACATTGGAAAGAGAGCTACAACTAACCAATTGGGTACCACTAACAACATGGGGATGTAACATGAAACAAAGGCTAAAGGAGAGAAAGGGTGAAAGGAAATCCAATTACCTCACCCCAAAATCACCAAATAAGGAAAAAGAATTTACTCCAGATCTCAAACCACGTTCTGCTCACCTTCCAGAGTGTCTCCACAGCCTCCTAACCACCAAAAACAAGCAATCCCGAATATAATATTTGTCAAAAGGGTGAGGGTTGCTATTTATAGAGGTCTGATGGGAAATTAGGGTAAAATCCCGCAACTGAACTGTGCAATTGCTTGGTTCAATCAACCGCCTCTAGCAATCACCCCCTAATACATTGATGTACAATGGTGCTTTGTTCAATGGGTAGAAACCCAAACACAACGTAACCCTAATTAACACATAGGGGAGGTCTTACCTTCATTTCGAAAATCTCTAGACATCACATGCCTTATACGAGAGATCCAACTTCCTAGCAAGACAAGTTCTTCATCAAGAGAACCTAGATCCATGGGTTCAGTGGTATGGATCATGGACTTCTATCCGGATACTCCAAAAATTAACTCCGCTAGACCTTCGGGTTCTCGGACCCGCAATACGGATTCCGGGTTAGAAATACATGGATTGTTACAGAGAAGCCACCTCCGACGATCAAGTTAGTGCGAAGCCAGCAAACCAAAGACTCCATTGAGGGGTAAAGTACCCAAAGAGATGAAGAAGATCATGCTCCTCAAGAGTTAGAAAAGCAGGAGAGTGGAGGCTGGAGTGTTCAGATCCTCTCCCTCTTTAGGTAAGGTCATGGGTTATATATTTGATCCATACCTAAAGAGATGGTGGATGTTTCACAGCCCTTGGATGCTTATCTCATGAGATGGAGGGTGGAGATGACTTCTTAGGGAAGCAAAAGTGTCGAGCTTGCTGACTTGACCGCCCAGCCGTAGTATCGTCTTGTCACCGGATGACTATCAATGCTTGTCCTGACAGTGTCCCATAGCCGTCTGGTCAGAGGAGCAGCAGGCGTTTGGCTCGAGGGAAGTTCTAAGTCGGATTAAAAGCTTCCTTATCCACTGCGGGATATGCGAGATCTTCCGTACATAATAAACACGAGAAAAGACATTTGAGAATCTATCTTATCTTCGCCGGGAAGGCTCCTTTGAGTAGAAGTACTGTTCAACCCCTAAGATTAGCAACCTTCCCCGAGAAGTGCAGTTTTTCGAGAAGTCGCTTCTAGACCTCCTTGGTTCGAGTGTTGACCTCTAGCCCGGTCCAAGTGTCTACTTCCGGTTCGTACAATTTAGCAGGATAACAATTTATAAAAAAATGACAAAAACTCACCAAGATTATCATGATTTTGAGTTTTTTAGAAAAAAATAATTGTAGACTTGCACATTACAATCTAAACATTTTCTCATGTTAACCTACTCCACATACAACCTTTGACTAAGTTTTTAAGGTTGGACTCAAAGTTGAAAGGAAAATCCAAGTATTCATATTAAAATCTTTTCTAACCTTCATAAAAAGAAAAAGGCTTCTTTACCACATTCAGGAAACACATTTTCATCGGTAAATAAGACCACAAGTGGGGAAGACAAAACACACATTACAGGCCATTAATGTATTAGAACGTTGAAAAATAATGATTTTTTTTCCCTTTAAATACTCATCTCAATGATCTTGTCGGGTGCATGGTATGTCCATAAAAGTGTAAACTTTCCCACAACAATATTCACAATCTCAAAAGCTCAATTTGAGAGAAGGAAGTTAATTGGTAGGGTCTCAAAAATAGTAAAACATTATAATAATCCATCTAGATATAACCTTTTTAGTATAGATTTATATACATATACCGAAGAAAAAAGAATGTCATCATAATAAATTCATGTGAATGCTTTGTTACTCTTCTCTTGGTCTTATTAGATTCACGGGCAAAATCACCCACAGATGAGATAAGATTTTACATAGTTCTCTCGAAGGCTACACCCTAGTAGATATAGTGTTCCACTATGAGGTTTATATGACTTGTAATACCAACCTGATTCTCTACCATTTTCAACCTTGTAAAGAGATTATAAAAGTAGTTATTGGTTAAAAATCTTATTTCAAGGATGAATTGAACAAAAGTGCCCATACCAAACGGTTGAAAAAAGCAAAAGCTCCACCATGAGGAAAAAGATGAATTATAATACCATAGATGATTTTCTACCCTTTTCAGCCTTGTAAAGAGACTATATAAGTAGTTATAGGTGAAAAATCCCAAGGTCCATATACCAAATAGTTGAAAAAGGCAAAACAACACCTCCAAAAAATTAGGGGTGCACAACCAATTATTTTAAAAAACTCAAATTCAAAGCAAGACGCATACCTATTTGGCGATGGTTAACTTAAAAGACATTCATCTTAATATGTTTAATTACATCTTTAATCAGATTCCCAAAACATTTTACATGGTGAAAACCGATCTTCTCACAATGGCCCTTGAGCCCATGCTTCTCGGTGCTAATTTGAGGTGTTAGACGATTTAATGTCGAGTTTCATGCTACAATTACCACATAATGGGTTGGTTTGAACTATTAGTCCGGGTTGGGAATCAAGTAAGGAGATCAACCCTGAATTCAAGGTTTAACACTTGACTTCCCACACTTTTAAAGAATATAAATGAAAAGCCTTTTCACAAATTCAAACTTCACGGCCTAACTTACATAGCTGACAAGTAACAAATACATACATCTCAAGGAGAAAAGCTCAGAAGTAGACAGAGACATTAGACAGCAATGGCTAAAGATCTCAAATCTCCCAGATCCTCCTTCTATTTCTCTCTCTCTTTTTGGCGACCTTTGTCTTTTCCTTCATTGACGCTGCTCCGAGGGAGCTTTGCCGATCCCAACAACAAGGCCAATTTTCCAAGCAAAGCCAAAATCGGAACCAAAATCCAGAAGCAAGAAAATCTTTCCCATGCCTCATGCAAAGATTTACTATCTAATTGTTGAAAACTAGTGATATCATTCCCGAGCTTGGCATTCTTTGTTGGAGGGAAGTACTTCATCAAGAACTTCTCAACTAAATCATTCCATGTGGCTACAGACTTTGGAGGTAAATAATTCAACCATGCTCTGGCCCTATCCTGCAATGAGTAAGGGAATAACTTCAATCCCAAGGCCAATGACAGGTTACTAAAGCGGTTAAAGGCTCAACTTCCCTAGGGGAGGTCTTGGGTTCGCACTGTCATGGCATTAATTATATATATATAAAATCTCCCTTGAGGAAGTAATCATGATGCGCGGAAGGCCCCCCCGCACAACCCCCACCAAAAAAAAAAAAAAAAAAAAAAAAAAACTTCAATCTCAAGGCTTCTTTAGTTGCTCCAAGTATCTTAAAAGAATCACTTACCTCCATAAAAAGTCTAAGATGGAGGTGAGGATCTTTTGTTGGCATCCCATTAAATTGTCCCACAGTTTGAAGCATTTGGAACATCACTTACCTTGCTGCTCCTTTTCTTCTAGCTCGAAATGTCCTTTCGATTTCAAAGTTAAAGGGTATCAACTCTTGATCAGGCAACGGATTCATACAAGGGTAAAAGCACCTATGAATAAAAGAAAACTAACATCAAAGTAAATAAATTTCTGTAAATAAAACAAGAAATTACTTATACACCAATTATCAATGACAAAATTCCCCGGCAACGACGCCAAAAACTTGTTGCTTGTATCTAAAGATGCTATGCAAGTGCACCTGTCACAATCAAGTAATATATAGTAAGTAGCGTATCAATCCCACAGAGAATTTATCTTCAAATATTAATGTAAAAGGAAGATTAATTTAAACAAGAATGATAAAGTGACTTTGTGATTAACAAACTAAATAAAAAAGACAGGTGAAATAAACTAGAGATACTAAATGGGAAATATGCAATAGAAAGAACTATAAGAGATGGAACGTGTCACATCCACCCAGCCGGTACCCCATTTGGAATACCCGGGATGTGATCCACAGTCCAAGGATCAATGATCTGAGGTCCATGCCTCCCACATACACGGTAACATAATCATGAACAGTAATAATCAATGGTAAAAACAATTAATACTAAACAATATGTATAAGATAGGATTAAATATATATCAGAGTGCGGAAGCTAGATAATATCAGAATGTGGTCAAAATCATATCAAGGAGAGAAGGTGTGGTAGCCACTCTCCATAGCAGCGAAAGTAAAAGTAGTTAAATACATGTCCAAGTATTAAAGATAATTCCGAAAAGTTAATTAATTACAGGTCCAAGTACTCCAAAAATACACCAGGGGAATGAGGCACTATGCTAGGGTTTCTTCTATACTAATAGTAGTCTCCTCAACAATACGGATGAAGTAAACCCAACGCTGCCACTCCCGCACAACTGTGGGGCTAACCCTGGTGCAGATAGTAATCCTCCTCGGCTCCAATATACGGATCCTGACCGACTCCACTATCCGGAGGGTTTTATGTGGAATCATAGTCCACCTCAAAGGAGGTGCCATCGTAGTCCTCGGTACCTGGAATATAATCTAAAAACATTTGCACAAAAAGGAATGAGTTCGAAGAACTCAGCAAGGCAGTTATTCCATAATTAGAAATCATACACATTCAGAGCATAGTATAATGCAATGCGATATGGAACATATGATGCAAATATGAGTCTAACTCCATGAATGCTAGTCTCTAGGGTAGACATGCTCTAAGTCATAGCACCGTACTTCTTTGGGTCGTCAGTCACTCTCCCATTTCCATATCTTGGGAATGCCTGGGGAAGATCGGTAAGTCATCAAAAAAACCATGGTAAAGGGGATCAGTCACCGCTCTCTCACATCACCATTTGGTCAAGTACTGGCACATGTCACAATAAAGCCTAGCCCAATGCAAGTCATCTACTCAGTCGGTCAAGTCAGATTCAGATACGTCCATTCCTCGCCCCCGGCGATCCTTTCCGGTATCCTTTACACTAGAGTCAGCGAAATCCCGGATTTCGGACTCATCAACCCTATTGGTCATCCACATATAGTAAAAGGGAAGCTCTCACGCCCTCTCACGGATTGGTTACCGGTCTTGAGCGCCCGTGAGCCCAAGTCTATCCATATGCAACTCTACCAATAAATGGCCCCTTTCAGGTGATCCGTAGCATGGTTTATGTCCCCTACCGGATTGGTTACCGGCCTAGAGCGCCCATCCAACCATACACTACCACAGGTTGTTCGGTCTCAATGCCCTTCCGATTCGGGTCTGACACGACAAGGATAAACCTAGCCAACCAACTAGATAGTCCTATGTATGTCATCCAATAACCCAGGAGAGTGTCGATAGGCACCATCGGAGAACATCCCATACTATTCCCTCCGATGCCTAAGGACAGAAGTGTCAATAGAACACTCCCCAATCCAAAGTCAATACGTAAGCAATCACATATTCAAGTTCATCATCTTTCATGCATCCAATACATCTTATCATAAAAGTTAAAACATGATATTGAAATGAATCCTCATAGACATAAGTAAACAAGAATAGTAATGTAACATGACAAGAGTATAAAGATGTCAATACTACTGTTCTAACACATATATAACAGTCTTATAAAGATTTAAAAGTAATCAAAAGGTTCCATTCATAAACAAGAACATAAATCATAGTTGGTGGTCTATATGTTTATGGAGATAACCATCCTTACCTTGGGTTGAATTGATGATGAATTGAGAGTACCAAGAAATAGTCCAAAATAATTGTTAAGGCCCTAAACAAACATCAATAATAAGTTAGAGAAGAAATTAGGAAGGTTGGATATCAATTGGATCAAAACTGGCCAAGGTTGCTGTCAGCAACAACTTTGGTTGATGGTTTTGGTCGATGGTATCGACCAAATGATGGATTTTGGGTGTTTTCATCCTAACTTGGTTTTCCGGTGTTCGGATCAATCTGAAACTTGGGGAAACACTTAACAACAGTAGTAGGACACTATAAGTCAAGAAAATTACCCAATCCAATGGTCCAAACAAAAAGCCCCAATTTGAGTTAACAAGTTCAAGTGATAAACATCATGGCATGAGTTGGAATTGATTGCATTGATGAGGAATGACATGTAATAGTTAGAGGAACTAATAGAAATTCGATTGCAATCATATAGAAGTGATAAACATGAACATAGCATGCCCTACAACTCAGTTTGGTACAAAATGACATGATGTTAATAGAAGAATAGAGGAATACATAAGCTAGGCATGAGGTGGAGGCATAGCATCAATGAATGGCTAAGAAACTCATAGGTTATCATGTGTAGACACTTGGAGTGGTGGTTGCAAGGTTGCAAGCACCATTTCCAATGTCTCACCAAAGCAAGAAAGGAAAAGAAAAGAGTAGAAAATGGTAGGGTAGAGAGTGGAATGGTGATTCATACCTTAGTGTGGAAGAAGTAGACAAGAATCAATAGTAAACAATGAGTTTTTGATGAGGTGCCCTTCACATTAGCCAAGGAGGTGCCTTGGGAAGTTCTCCCCACGATTTCAGGTGAGAAAAATGATTGCACAAGGCTCAAGGCTCGAGGTCATAATAAATAGAATAGGAATATTCCATGGAATCTTTAACTTGGCAGACTGGGAAACTTTGGTCGATGGTTTTGGTCGATGGTATCGACCAAAAGGATCGACCAAAATGTTTCTCAGCAGAAAAAAACAAATTTAGTTCAAGCAACTTCAAGTAGGGATTTGAAAGGCTATACAAGGTTAATTTGAGTGAGGTTTCCTTCCACAATTCAATCAAGAAGTCTAGTTTCAGGGAATACCTTCGGATTGTGCACAGGAGGTCAATAGGTACGTCAAAGAGATTAATCTTCTCCGATGCGCAGACTTTCTTTAAACACTGATAATGCATTTAAGCAAGGGGTATCATCATCAATGTCCATAGGCTCAGTCTCCGAATCATGATCATCAATCAGAATGGTCCATAGGTCTCTTCTACCACCGCTTCGGGTCTTCGGACCTGAATACAACAGTGGATCCGGGTTAGGGTCAGGGTTAGAATAGGGCTGGATATTACAAAATGAGTGTTGGGAATCAATTTCCCCTCCCTTGAATTTATACTGTCAAAAACTACAGCAACACTGCAGCACAACATATATCAAAGAACCTGGAACAAAATTACATATGGGTATCTTCCAATCCACATATGCATTAACATTCTAATTCATAATCCTCATATTCCTATGGAGAAGTAAACTAAGAATGCAAGTTATGCCAAATTCCAATCATGGTTACGTGAGGCAGGTGAGCATTCCTACTCTACCCACTAAATGGCTAAACCCAAATAAGGATTAAACTAACTCACGCCATTCAACAATTATCTAGACTTAATTAACTTTCCAGTTAACTAAAATCACAGCATTCCTTCATGGATGATCATTCAATAAATGAAATTAATCATAAACTAACATGCTGAATTCATTGATAATATGTTGTGCTGCAGCAAAGCTAAATAATAATGGATAATTACAGCTCAAAACACAGGTTTAGGTACTCTTATCATCTACTTAGTCACATCATGCTAGGTCCAGATACCTCCCATTATGCTTCTCGCCTTCTTGGTTAGTATCATTTCCTATCTAGAGTCAACGTCTCTTTCTCAAACTATGCCTTGCTTTAACCTTATTGGTCATCCACATATAATGGGAGAAAAGCTCTCATGTCCCCTCATGCTTCTCGCATTCTTGGGCTCCCACAAGCCCAAGCCTATTATATGCAACCCTACTAATGAATGGCCCCCACAGCAATATTGTGTCCTCTCATGCTTCTCATATTCTTGGGTGCCCACCAACCCAATATCATTGCCACAAGTCACTTAACATTAATATCCCACCGATAAGGTGATGACGGGGTTTCTAACCAAACTCACTAGACATCCTAGTTATGGCATCCAATAATCATAAAAAAGTGCCAAGGGGCATCATAGAATTGTGTCACATACCACCTCCACTAATGTCCTAAGACAGAAACACCCGAATGGTATTCTCCAATTCACAGTTACAACCTACATTTGGAATACAAGATGGATTCAATCACATTCTTAAATCACAAGTCATTCAAAGTCCAAATAGTCACATGTTGATCATATATCAATAATATCATAAACATCTATATTTTGAAATTTTAGAGTCATAATAATCACTCCCAAACCCTAAAACAACAATATGCAATCATATGATCAAGTTTCATAGCAACCAAGAATGTAACGATGATTATGAGCAAGTGAACGTTCTCACCTTACTATCGATTTGCAACCTTGTAAATTAGGTCAAAGAGTATGATCATGCTTCCTAAAAAGTCCTATTAACATGTTGGTTCAAAGTTAGAAACAACCCTAGAGGTATGGTATTGAAAAAAGAAACAACCAACCAACTTGGCTGTGGGTGAGTTGCTTAAGTGGGTTGCCTAGGGCAACCAGAGCAATCAACCCAACCATGAATTTGCCAAAGCTTGGGTGGGTCACCCGGGGCAACCAGAGCTTTATGTATAGACATATTTGGCTCAGTTCGATAGGAAACTTCTCGTTTGGGTTCTAAACTACTCCAAATTATTTAGAAAATCCTGAAATGATACTAGAACATGATCTAACATAGTTTAGAGATCAAACAAAACAAAAAGAATGAAAACCTAACAAATCCTATATTAGGTCTTCTCCAAAATCTTACCACGAGATTCATGGATGAGCTAGAGTGAATGGAGATTCATCTAAAGCAAAGAGGATAGAAGAATTAGGTCATTACAACGAGTAAAAACATTCTTCTAGGTCTTAGCAGTAGGAGGATTTAATCAAAAGAAGAGAACTAGAACAAATAAGATGAATACTAACCTTTTAGAAAGCGAAACGACAATCGAAAACCTTGACGGACACTTTCCACACATTCCTTCACATTAGAGAGGGTTTTGGAGCTTTGACGTTCTCTGACAGCTTTAGAACATAATGACACATTTTTGAACGAAAAATCATTAAATAGGGCTTCAAAAAAGTCTTTTTCCCAAAACACTCTTATTCCCCGAAATTGGGTAACAGGCAACCCAACCCTGGTACTTTTGTTCCAAGAGTGAATTGAGGCCCTAAATGCCCTAGCTTTTCATTGGGTCTTATTCTATGTTATAAAAGGGTCTTACCTAATTTTTCAAGACCTTTTACCAGTGTCATCACTATGAAATCCCCCGGATTTCTAACCCTTTAACCTGTGGTTTTCAAGATTGAGAACCCGAGCCTTGAGTTGACAACAATTGTGGGCCATTCAAGGCGAGCCCAAAGGTTTGGAAGTGGACCCAATGATCTTGGATGGCCCTAGTGATAACTTGACACCTCTCCTAGAATTTAAAAGGAGAGAGAATGTTAGTCATGAAGGAATAAAAAGGGCGATTTTGGCACGTCTGTAGATCGACGATAGAGAGTCTGATTGACGATGTTAAGGTATCCAAACGTAGATAATCAAAAGACCTTTCTTACAAGCCAAAAATCATCGAAATCAGATTCTAGATGGGGGTCCAAACATGGACCGATTGAGTGGCAGGTTGGGTGACCCAACCCCCATCCCTTTTCTAGCTATAGGATAGAATCGGGATTTTGGTTTTTTAAACCTTATTTTAGGTTGTAACTCATCCCAAAATGCATTTTCTAATGCTAGAGTGGGGCTAAGGCTTAGGGAATAGGAGAAACCAAGGAGAAGAGTAGATCCCATCCAATCAAAGGTGCTCTACGACTCGGATCACTGTGGGAACGTTGAAAGATGTGAGAATTCTTAAGCCCTTCTCTTTAAACATAGTTTGTGGGGGTTTCTCTTCTCTCTAATTGTGGGATTGCGATAGTGGAAGCATGTTAGGTTTATTGGATGCTCTTAAATTCTTGTGTTAAGGTTTATTTTTAGTATGAGAATTGTTGGTGCAAATCCTTGCAAAAGATTTTGCTTTTTGACTCTCTGAGACGCTTGCGAGCGATTGAAGAGAGCCAATTTGGGGCTTTTTTTTATCTAGATCGAATTTGATCAAATTGAAGGTACCCGTAGAATCCCTTTGTTACCAATTAGATTTTTCCAAAGTTTAGTTTCGATTCGACTTCAAATCGGTGGTGAAATAGTGATCATTCACTAATTAGGTTGAGAACTAAACTCTTTGAACTAGTGGCCAGGATTTTGTTTTCGTGAGAAGATCTTGGGATATCTTTTGAAACCCAAATTGACTCTAATTTATGATTATTAATCATCTTGCATGAATATGTTTATTTATCTTTTAGTCACTATCTTGTGGGAGTGAATTTTGGGACTTAGGAGAAATGATCAAAGTGAAAGGTGAAGAATATACTTAACCTTATATTGCATGTTTAATGCTGTTAATTAATTTTCATTATTGATGTCTTGCCTTGTTTTAGTATTATCTTGTGATTATGTATGTGACTGTTGAAAGGTAAGAAAATATGATTGCTTATATTTTTCAGTATTCTTTGAATAATGATATGAGAATGTGTGTGAGATCAGTTTTGAGACTTAGATTCTTTTATATCTTTTATTATCTAGGGTTATGGGTTCGCCCATTACCCTAGTGAACTTACATGAGTATGTATCTAGATATAAGTATATGAATGTTAGGTGTCTAGAAGTGTTTGGCTAGGAAATCTAATGAGTATTACTACCCTTCCAACATGGGTATTGAAGCTAGTAAACCTATGATGTTAGTGGCTGGGTCATAAGGGTCAAGCATGCCCACTATCATCATAGAGCGGTAATGTTGCATATAATAGATAAGGGCTCCTGGATGCTCAAGACCGGTAATCAATCCGTGAGAGGACATGGAGAACATCCTGTCTATTATGTGTGGATGACCACTAGGTTAATGAATGTGATAAATTTGACAAATATACCAACGGAAATCCAATTTTGGGGTCTCTGTGCTTTTTAAACATGAAGTGAGGTATCAGTGCTTTAAAACCTCCATTTTGGGGTGTCCGTGCAATTTGCTCTATATATATATATATATATATTTGTAAACCATATAATTAATGCTTAGTGACCAATTATCTCTTTTTAAAACCATATATTAACACAATGTATTAAATAACTTGAAGGACACTCCTCTTATGTTTGAAATTTGAATATACTTAACACTGGCTAACGGTGTTAGTCTGCTTGAGACCTACACGTAATATATTGTATTAAGGAGACCTAATATTAGTTTATGGTCTTTTAAAAAGACCAACACATAAAAAACTATATTTTTTTATTTAAGTTTATTTACCTAGGAAAATATGGTTTTTTTTTTTTTGGTAAAAGGAAAATATGGTTAGATTGGACCATTTTCGCATTGTCTTGCAGCCCACGGTCGCCAACTCACTTTTAATGTTCCAAGTCGTATCAAAAGTATCCGGGGGTTTTCTTGTAGCAAAGGATTTGAAATCAGATTAAATCCAAGCATCGCTGTTAACCATAAATCTGATTTCTCCGAGGATCTAAACACTGCCTTTTTAAACATTGGAAAAGAAACGACTTCCCTATCGAGTGCAGCGGGAGCCGGGAGAAGGGAGTTCCTATTGAGTGCCATCTCCATTCACAGAGGGTGCCTGCCTCCTCCTCCTCTTCTCTTTCCCAGTAGACAGGAGCGGCGGGTCTGTTATCGGTAAGCCCGTTCATCTTCTCTGCCCTCTGTTCACTGCATCTTTGGTTATCTCATTATTGTCTTTATCGTTTCATTAAATTCTGAGTATTTCAATAATTGGGAAAAATTGTTCTCTTTTGTTGTTATTTATCTAATTTTTAAGCATACATTTTACCTCTGTTGGGTATCTATTTATTGGCTCCTGAATAAATACTTCAATGGTTACTGTATAGAGTGTGTGTATGTGTGAGACCAAATTTCGTGTCATCTATTCAGACTATTCTTGGTCATCATTGGTCAGTGCTCAACCTTCTGCTCCTCCTGTTCAACTTCTGATTACAGAAAAGGAGAAATGGAGAATAATGAAATGGAAGAGCACAAGGAAGAAGAGGAGCAGGTTGTGAATCCATGGGAGGTAGCAACAAAGGATGGGGGGAAGATCGACTATGATAAGCTTATTGATAAGTTCGGGTGTCAAAGACTCGATGAATCACTAGTCAGTCGTGTTGAACGGTTGACATCTCGCCCCGCTCATGTCTTTCTTCGACGAGGCGTCTTCTTTGCTCACAGGTTTCTATTTCCTGATTCAATTCTATTATTTTCTCACCTGGCTGTCTAGTTCATGGATTGACACAAAACGTATTCTTTTTCTAATTATAGGGATTTTAATGAGATACTTGATGCATATGAAAGAGGAGATAAATTCTACTTATATACAGGAAGAGGGCCATCGTCAGAAGCTCTGCATTTGGGCCACCTCATTCCATTCATGTTCACCAAGTACATTTCCTCATAACTGAACAGTATTTATATATATTTAATTAGAAGTGAACAATATTTGGATCTTGTATTGTCGTGGGTTAAAGCTTGTGAGCTTTGTGCACAATCATTTGCAGATACTTGCAAGATGCTTTCAAGGTCCCATTGGTAATTCAATTAACAGATGACGAGAAGTGCATGTGGAAAAACCTCTCGGTGGAAGAGAGTAAAAGACTTGCTCGTGAAAATGCAAAAGATATTATAGCGTGTGGCTTTGACATAACTAAAACCTTTATTTTCTCAGATTTCGATTATGTTGGAGGGTGAGTATAATTTACCTTTTGTAATTGAGATTTCAATTTTAGGGAGCTACTGTTTTATTTTCTGGACTTGTGAGATCATATTAAACAAAGATGTAAATGCATTGCTGGTGAGTAGTATTTTTCATAAACCCCATTTGAGAAAGAACAAACCAGAGCATACTTGATAAAATAGCCCCCGCCCGCTCCGCCCCACCCAAAAAAAGAAGAAGTTATAATAATAATAAACTGCTTTGTAAATTGGAAAAATCCACAATTCCTACTACGGAATAATAACCTATGGGCATAATCCTGGAGGCATATGTAGACTTTTGAGCTCACTGTTAGCAGGTAGAAGTAGAACATCTAGTCTTCCAATTCTTGTGGATTAGGTAGTCAATGGCTAATATGCTTGTTTACACCGACTTATATGGACGAAAGCAGGTACAAATTGGAGGTGTTAAAGAAAGACATCGTGATGCACAAAGAAACTGGTTGCATTTCCTCCCCAGAGTTTAAGCTGCTTGATTTGAATTATCTTTGTAGAGACTTTAGAATGAGGAAGAATACACAGGGCACACTTTGAGAAGTAATCTATAGTACATTGGTCTAAGGCCTTTAAACTAAGAAGGCAACAAAGGATACTGCATTTGTTTGAATGTGGAAGTCCATTTGGTGCTTTGTATATATTTGACATTGGGCCAAATGTATCTCAGAAATTTCTTTTCTGTATTCAACGGTTAAGATTTTCATCCTGGGTTTGTTTGATGATGTTCAAACTTCAAAGGCCTCCAAGTGAGTTGGCTTTTTATTTATTTATTATTTAAAAAAAAAAATCTTGTATGTGGAGTTCGTAATGATGCTAGGTTCAACCCAATCTTCAAGGTTTCCAAAGCTCTGGAGGAACCTGTGGAAGCA
Organism: Hakea prostrata; assembly: GCF_041222555.1. Lineage (NCBI taxonomy): Eukaryota > Viridiplantae > Streptophyta > Magnoliopsida > Proteales > Proteaceae > Hakea > Hakea prostrata. The sequence goes on from NC_142608.1 coordinate 12,425,996, forward strand.
GCATATGGTTTCAAGTGTGAACTAGGCAACCTATGTATGGCTTTATTTTTTAAAACAACTTGCTTGTTTACTTCTGTTGACACTGTCAACTGAATTGAACTAGCTCTGGGTTTCTTCCAAGCTAGGTAGTTAATGTTACCCATGCTAGGAAGTTCTTTTTTTGGGGTGGAGGTTGTGTTCTAATGTTGTTGTGCTTATGCTACACTTATTTACTGCAGTGCCTTTTACGAAAATATGGTGAAAGTTGCAAAATGTGTCACATTTAACAAGGTGAGATTTATTCTAAAACTCTTGTATGAAAGGTTTCTCACAATTTCTTTCCTTTTCTTTCGCATAATTGCATCATCCACATCTTCTTCTTTGTTTTGATTGTCCTAACCCCTTAACAAGGATTATTCTGTCAAGTGGTGCAATGCAGGTCGTGGGAATATTTGGTTTTACTCCTGAAGATCATATTGGAAAAATTAGTTTTCCACCAGTGCAGGTAGGTTTTCTCCTGAGTCATCTGATCATAAAGTCATATATTTTGCATGGGAGTTGTATTTGCTTATCTTTACTTCTAGTGCTAATTTAGACTCTCTCTTGTTCTGGCTTTTTTTTGCTGAACAAAAGTTTTATTAGTTGTTCACCACTGTACAGGCTTCATTCTAACCAGGGATGATCGTATATTGGTGGTTGGTTTGTTTTAAACTTTTAAGTTACTAATTTCTGTCCCTAGTTTCTCTTTCTCTGATTTTCTGGGTTAATTGGGGCAAAGCTGATCCTAGTCCTAGTCTTAGCCTTACGTTAAACATTACAGAACTTCTTGCCTTGTGCATGGAGGCATGGGAGTCCTACATACGAGCTTATTTCTAAGTTATGTGGCAACTTAATTAATCACATGACCTCTAAATAAACCATCCATTACTTTATTAAACCAGGATTGAATTGGCAATTACAAAGTAAACTCATCATGGAGGCATAGGAGTTCTACTTACAAGCTAATTACTAAGCTATGTGACAACCTAAGTGATCACATGACCTCTAAAGAATCCAACCGTTATTTAAATTGAACCAGGATAGAATTGGCAATTACAAAGTAAACTCTTCAGTTTTTGGTAGCGGACCTGGATTTCAAAATCTTCTCGTTAAAAGGCAAGGCATAGTCTTTATGGCCATTTCTTTGGATAAGGATGGGAGCTATTGCTGAGCTCTGGTGATAAACATGGAGAGAAGGGTCTAGGACGGTAGAAGACTGAAGAGAGTTAGTGGGAGGGAGAATGGGCACACTGAGAGAATCTGGGGCCAAAAAAGGACTAGTCAAGAGAGCTGGGTCAGAGGAGAGGGGTGAAAGGCCAAAAGGGGAATGAGAAGAATGTTGAGGACTGAGCAAAAGAACTGGCTCATTAAGGTCAGCAGAGTCGGGTGATTGTGAAGGAGGGCTCCCTCCATGGAATGCAAGAGGAGGGCTAGTAATATTAGAAGATGAAGGATGGAGAGAAGATGAAATGTAAGAGGAGGATTGAAGTGGACAGCTGGAGTGGGGCATACTCCAAAAGAAGGAAAGGTAAGAGTGGGAAGGATACTTGGTAGAACTATAGGTAGCAGGTTGGAAGTCAAAGGCAAAAGCAGAAAGGAAGTAGGTAGCTCATTAGAGGCGCAAGAAGGGCTGAGATTAATGATGATCACTCAGGAGGGTAGCTGAAAGCAAGACTGCAGGAGTTTCTTGTCAGGGTTCAGAGGGATGCAGGACATTGAAAGGAGATCAACAGAAGCTTAAAGAGGGCTGACATTATGCAAAGGGTTTGTAGACACTGACATTTGGTCATAACTTTCACGACCCAACAAATGGCACGTGTACTACTCTTTCACAATGTATACAGATGTGCTGAAGTCCCAGCTTAAATTATAACTATCCATGTACTTTCCGTAGTACTGGATATATACATTGATGTAACCCAGCATCTGGGTTTACCTCTTGGACCTTTCTTTAGGTGGAAGCAGCAAATAAATGGGTTATCAAAGGGTTAGGATTTTATTTGTGGGTTGACTTCGAGTATCCTAAGGGATAGTTTGTATGGGAAACTTGGGAAAGATTAGGTTAGCAAAAATCCTGGATGGCTAACGAATTGTGTATCTTTGGTTATGGGAGGTTTTGGTAAGGAATGGGGTGAACTAGGGTTTGTAGGAAAAGGAATGGGATAAACTAGGGTTAGTATGGGTAGGTTTGAGATAACAAAACTTACCCTGGAAGCTTGCGGTGCAGCCTTGGGATAGTGTAGGATCTTGCAGCTAGGGGAAGAAGGATTCTTGAATGGATTTTGGCTGTAGCCTCACTTGGTGATCTTTCTTTTCTTCTTGTTTTCCTTATTTTCTGCTTCTTTTCCTTCTTCCCTTTCTTTCATTCTTTGCTTTTCTTTCTTTTATTCTGATTCTGAAATTTCAGAACTGCCGATCAAATGATCAATAAGAGGGGGAAAAGGAGAGAGAAAGTTTAGGGGAGGTTGCTGTTAGGTGTATGGAAAGGGGGAGAGTGGGGGTTGTTGCCACAAGGGCTAGGAGGGGAGGGGGAGGGGTAAACTTGCTGCCGCAGGGTAGGGCAAGGGCTGTAGGAGTCTTGCGATGGAAGGGGAGGGGTCTAGGGGTTCTTGTGTAACATAGGGAAAGGGGGAAGAGGGATGGGATTTGCTTACTGCTTTGGGAGGGCTGCTTTGCACTTGAGTTGAAGGAGATCACCAAGAACAATGGTGGAATTTCTTGAAAACACTCAGCCCAGGTCGTGTGGTATCTCCTCCAACTCCAAGCTTTCAATTCATTAATCTTCAACCCCACTTCTTTTCAAGAATATGGGGGCTATAAATAGCCTTACATTAAAGCAATCAGATTTGGACCCTCAATCGTGAAAACCTAATTGGACTTAACTACTTGTAACAACACAAAAAACTTCAAAAACACTTACAAAACTAATAACGAATTGCCAAATGCCAACTAACTAGGACCACAAGAAATAAGAAAATAGAATTTTTTTATCCAAAAGGAATCTTGCAAATAGATTCCAACTTAGATTCTCACATAGACTAGGACTCTTAATTATCTTGACTAAGACATAGACAATTAAAGAAAATAAAATAGTTCTGGACTCCTTAAGACTTGGAGAGGCAAGGAATTCGACTAGACTTAGGACACACCAAGGAGGGGCATAAATGATGACCAGAATACCCCTTAGGGCATTTGGCCAGCCCTAGGTTCTGCATGTCTAGGGGGCTGTTTTGGGCCCAACTTTTAGACCTCTATGGGCCAGCTAACCTTGGTTATGTCATACATACATTTAAAGATCAGCTTTATATTCTACAAGACTAAACAAGAAACTATCACCTTCGTGTCAACCATGTTTGTCAAGGCGACAAGGTGAGGTGAGGTGATAGAGGGCAATGAAAACAAAGGCGACACTAGGTTGCCTTGACCCAAAATGGGCCTAGGCGCCTAGGCAGACGCGTTGACAATCATGGTGTCAACCTTGTTGCCTTTATCTTAGACCTGGGCATCTATTGACACTAAAAGTAATGAGCTTCACAAGCCCAATAAGTAATTTGCACAACTATGCGAGCATTATGGTGTGTTAAACAAGCAACTCATTCCATTCTTTGTTAAAGTAAAAACTTCAATTCAGTGTCGTAACCATTTTTTCTTTTCATTCATTTACTTCCATTCGTTCTTAAGTCTTAGACCTAAGCTTCACATGTAAAGAGGATACCTCAATGTAAACCACACAAGTGGCATCAGTCTTAGTCTCAGTCTTGAGGGTTTCCCCTATTGGGTTCCCAATCTTAGTCTCTTAGCACAAGGCCTAGTATCCCTCGTAGGTAGTTATTAGCGACCTAGACCATATCTTTCCACTTTTTGGTCTTGCTTTATATCTTCCTATTTGGGTACACTAGGTACTAGGGCTTATAGAAGTGGTGCTCGTCAGCATAATAGCTTTTATTCATTTTTTGTCTATATCTTTTAATGTTTCTGGTTTTAGTTTCAATCATGAACCATTCTCTTTTACGTGTAAGATACAGCCCATATGGCATCATTAGAATGGTTCATAGGGTAGCAATTAAACATGGAAGCATGATCCTAATTTATACAATTGCATGATAACAATCCATTAAATATAAAAACAAACGTTAAGGTATGGTATGACTACCATTCTTGTCTTAAACCATGATTACATCTAACAATCTCATGTTAACATGTTCATTAAGGATAAAAGAACATTAAGAACATTACAATTACACACTAAAATAGGTTTATACATATTACTTACCCAACCTTGTCTTGTTTACCCTTTCCTATTGCAAGGTCAAGTCTCAGTCCGTCCTTTTTCTTTTTAGCACCCTTCCTAGAAGACATTTCATTTCATTCCATAAGGTCTACAGTATGTACCTTCAATAAGTGTACAGTTACATTAATGTCCCCAGACATAAAGCCCACTCCATTTTCATTCAATTTAAGACCTCAAATGGGTGCCATTTACTTTAGCATTCACTATGGGGCTCATAGGGAATAAAAAATTAGGTTAATTGAGGCACTTCGGGACTATTTGTACCCAAGGTAACCAAAAGCTGCTGATGTAGAGCGGCAGCAAAGAGCTTCCTGCCGCTCATTTCTGTCCTGACAGCCCTAAAGTGTGTTTTGGTCCTGTTTGCATGGGGTTTTTGACCCAGATCCCTTTTGAATTCAGAAAATTCCTATCTTGGGATTCTTGATGGGATCTTGCTCTCTCTTTCTTTCTTTTTTGTAATCTTGATTTTTCTTGGGTTGGGAAACTTTTGCAATTAGGGTTTTCTTGAATTCCTAAGCTGCCACAGGTTAAAAAGAAGAAAGAAGAAGAAAGAAGAAGAAAGAAATGGGAGGGGAAAGGGCTGCTGTACTAGGGGTTTAGGGTTAGATGAGGGTGAGGGATAAACTAGGGCTGAACGGGAAGGGGTCCTAGAGGTGTTGCAGGGGTTGGGAAGGGGCTGGGATGTCTGCATTGGAGAGGAAAGGGTGGGGGATGTCTTGCGTGAGCTAGGGAAGAGGGAGGAGGGGCTGGGAGGGGCGGGGCTGTAGTGAGGAGGGCTGGGATGGGAGGGGAGGAGGGGCTGTACTGACTTGGTTAATGGTGAGAGGCTGCTATGAGTGCTGAATTGCTAGTGGATTTGAAGATCACTTGCTGAAATTGAAGACGAAATCACTCTAAATCCATTGCAAGAAAATCACGGCTTTTCTTGCCTCCAAGATTGGATTAATTATAGTCAGTTCAACTTAAAGATTACATGGTTTGGAGGCTTTATTTATAGCCTCAAATAAAGAAGAGAAGTTGAAAAAAAAAAAAAGAGACACTAAGCCACCGTTTGTCTGCAAAGGTGGGGTGGGAAAAAGGGGGTGGAAAAAATAAATATGTGGGACCCATATGTAATGGGGTAGGGGAATCGGAAATGAAAGGATTTGTGAAAAACTTTCAAATGTGGGTCCCATTTTATTTTTTTTCACACTTTTCCACAAAATTTCACCTATTTAGTGGGACTTTGAAAAGGGATGGGGTGGGAAAGTCTGCATGCCATGTTAGCAGTCAAGCTTCCTTGAATTAAGGAGGCTTGTTTGCCAACTTTCCTACCCTAGTGAACCAACAAGCCACACTTTAGAATTTCATGGAAAAATTTACTTTTTCCCACTCCACTTCATCAGTAAACAAACGGTTCCTAAATTGGAAAACCAACAAAACTAGCTTAACTACTACTTGACTAAGACTATGACTCAAACAAGAAAACTCAATAACTAACTCTAGAGGACTCCATTCCAAATTCTAAGAGTAGATATGAAGTCCTAAAGATTAGGAGAATTAAATGGACTCTAATTATGGGATCCCAACATAACTTTTGAATCTTACCTAAATGAGGACTTTTGAATAACTTGAAAAAATACTATTCAGAAAAATAAAATAAAAATATACCTAAGGTCCAAACAATACCTTGGACCTTCTGGGACCTATATCTTGTTATCACAAATTTGGGAAAACTATCAAAATACCCCTGCATCGAATTAGGGGTCCTAGGTTTACGGAATCAACCCTAGGCCCTGTGGAACCCCTGGAAATGATTTACATCATTTCTTGGCAGGGGTTAGAGGGATGCAGGAAGTTGAAGGGAGACCTACAGAAGCTCCAGGAGGGCTGACATGCTGCAAAGGGTTTGTTGACACTGACATTTGGTGATAACAGTAGGATGGACCGTAGGATGATGCAAGGGAGAGCCAGGAATGCTTTGTCTTTGTGCTGGTTACTTGGTTAGTGTGGACTTTTCTGATGGCCTCCCCCAGGAGAGGTGAGAGGGCCTCCCCCAGGAGAGGTGAGAGGGCCTCCCAAAGGAGTGGGAATTCATACACAATTTGGAAATTAGTATATGAGTATATCTTGCCTTGCCCAAAACTACACTGGGTTCAAAGAGAAAGCAAAAACAGGAAAACAGTGTGTGTTTAAAATTAAATTGGATGTGTAATGCTGTGCTAAGGTGCTTGTCTCTTCAGGGTTACCCTGATAGATCATTACTACCTATTGAATCCACTCAACATCTTAAGTTTGACTGCAGGCTGTTCCTTCCTTCCCCAGTTCATTCCCCCATCTCTTCCATGGCAATGATGATCTCCGTTGCTTGATTCCATGTGCAATTGACCAGGTATGGTCCTCTTTGTTGACTATTTATTTGTTTTGGCCACATCATGTAGTTGTAATGTTTCTGGTTTAAAATCTCTAATTGGTTCTGCCTAATTTATTAGTTCGTTTGAGCAACTTGAAACATATATCATTTTATGTTTTCTGTGTAGTAATTAATAAAAAATTGACAAATTTATATTGAAACTTAAAAAAAATTGCTAATGTTGTAATACTGAGCCTATATCCATCTCTCTTTCCAATTTGCTTTTGGGTGTAATGGTGTATCAGGGTATTTTGTTGTATGAGGCTCCTTGTTGGAGGTGTTGTTATTGTAGGTTGTCCAAATGTATGCTTGTCTTGCATTCCCACTTCCATCAAATGGATTTTCAAAGATGTTTCTGTTACCACGAATTTCATCCTCTGCTTTTTATATTTGCTAAAAAATTCCCTATTTTTTGTCATTATAATTTTGTGGACAGTTAATTATTTTCTTTCTAATTAGTACCATAACATTTTCTGTATTTAGAAATAGTTCTCAATATAGGCTAGAGTGATACATACCATAAGTGGCATATTTATGCGGGACAGGATCCATTTGGCTGGCTTGCATGTTGGTGATTCCAAATTAGTATATGGAAATTTATCCAGTCCATTTCTGACAAGGAAATTGACCATCCATTTCCTTGTAGATGTATGACATGTGTCCCAACATCACATCTGATGGTTGAAATCCATTTATAAGTCACATCAAAGAGTTGTAAAAAAAATAAAAAAAATGATGTGACTTGTAAATGGACATCAACCTTTTTATGTGATGTTGGGACACATTTCACACATTTGCAAGGAAATGGATGGTCCATTTCCTTGTCAGAAGTGAACTGGATATTAGTCAATTGATCTACTTTAAATGATCATAGTCATTCTCTCAAGACTCTCTTTCTGCTTCCCTCTCTCCCTTCTCCCTACCAGATCTCCCCAGGGCTAGTATAATGTGCACGAATTTCGTGAAAATGCTTAAGGAGAAGAATTCTTTACATTATGAAAGGTGATGATTGTTTAATCAGGTTTGCTTATGGGACTTTGTTTTTGTGGCCCATCTAATGGGAGGTAAGCTGAAATTAAAATAATGTATGTGTGCCACTGAGAAGATTTTGTAATATGTATGCATATGAATCACAAGGATTGTTTGAAGTAAGGGTCTATCATTTCGCATAGTCTGATACTGGCATGATACTGGCCAATAAGCTTCTTTTCCCCCTGATTCATGAAAAGTAGTATCTCTAGTATATTGTACTGTTACGATAGGATATGATACACTCGATATATATTGGTACTGTTGATATGTCTGACATAAAGACATTAAGTGAGCATTAAGTGTACATATGTACTGAAATATTGGCCGATTCAGTTCGATATCCAGAAACAAATGCAGCAAGCTTGAGGTGGCAAAGAAACCCCAAAAACTCACCTTGAAAACCTCGTAATCTTTTTCGAAAAAAATTTGTACTTTTCACACTTGCAACCTTGGGGCTTCCATTCAACATTTGAAAACGATTCAAGTAGTGGAAATTCATCAGCCTTTGCATCCCAACTAGTTGAAGTCAAAGATTGAAGTAGATTTCATAAGAAAAAGTGAATGGTTTTTTAAGATACTTGATTTTATTAAATTTTGTTCAGATAAAGTTGTTTGCTATAAGTCTGTGCGTTTAGATTAAACTTAGCTATTGGATGCATCAAAGTCTAACAAGAATTTGAAATCAAATCCATGATTTTTCTGCCAGAAAACGAAGACGTATTTCTTGAACCTTCTTCCCTGCATTTTTTTAATGCATGACGGAGTGATTTTATATTGCTTGTTTATATTGTTTTCTCGCAAGTGTTCTTTTCATGTGTATCCTGATGGACCTTACCATTTTCATGCATTTCTGCACCATTTGACATGTATTGCGGATACAATACAATTTGTATATTAGAAACACCCTACTGATATGACACCTTATACTGGTATTCTGAACCTTGATTAGAGTTCTGTATTTAGGTCTTCTTCTACCCAAGTAAACTTTTCTCTTGCACTGGAACCTTTTCACCATTGGCTTTTATGAATTTTTTTTCTCTCTCATTTTTTTTGCATCTCATAGAAGCAAGGTAACTGCATCTTTCTTTTCTTCTAACTAAACCCTGATGCCAACTGGGGTTTTGGGGGGTTTGATCTGCTCAGGATCCTTATTTCAGAATGACACGAGATGTTGCTCCGAGAATTGGATATCACAAGCCTTCATTGATTGAATCATCATTCTTCCCTGCCCTGCAGGTATTCTGACTCTCTTGCTTCCTCTTGTATGATAATATGGATGCTGGATTCTTTTGCCAAACTCCTTATGAATATTTGATTAAGTTTTGTTTTTATATCCTTGTAATCTTTACCATCTTATACTAGCTGTTGAATATCATCATGATTCCTACTTGGTTGCTGTTCTGTAGTTACTTTTACTGCAAATGTGGATTAAAATAAATAAATAAACAAAAATGATAAGTGTATAGGAATGAAGATGTAATGAAACTACTACTTTTTACCAAGTTTCACTTCTAAATGTCTAGAGGATATCATGTACGGAAGATCTTTGTTATGTATAATTTTTATTTTTTTATTTTTAATGTTGGGGGGGGGGGGTTAGAAATCAATGGTTGGGTCAATCATATTATGGCCATAGAACTAAATTTTGTTTCGTTTTGCAATTTCATCGAAATACTCCTGATTTTGGTGCTTTTAGGTGTTTCTTTTGGCTTGGTTTTCATTGGACAGCCTAAATTGAGGCCAATAAACACAATGGAAGTGTTATTTTCGCCTAAAACCTAACCCTAAGTGGTGTTTGCGATTAGCACATGCTTGGTTGTGTATGGGCGAAACTGGAAATCTAGATGCATATCTTGAGTCATGGAGGAGTATTCTGAATACTGGACATAAACATACCATGACATGGTATGGACAAAGTTATCCCTGTAGTCCGTCATTGCCCTTCTATTGGTACCATCATCAATATAAAGTAGATATCCTACCCTAGGGAATGTGTCGTATGGCCATGCGCTGTAACCGAATTACGAACGGTTATAACTGTTTGTGCTAGTCTTGATGGATATCGAAAGATGGAGTCCACAAATGATGCAACTGATCCATCCCCATACCCATGTGCAAACATGCTATTGGAATCAGCAGATGAACCATTATATCCATAAAACTTGTATGGTACAACCCCTTGGAATTTTCAAAATGTCACCAAATTTTTTGATTTGGCGAAATATTGCAAGTTTCGACTCTGAATGGCATTTTGAGTTGGTCAGCTTGAAATTTCTGTAATTTAGCAAAATTTTGCCGAGATTTTGCAAAATTTTGGATCATGATTACTGCTAATCACGAAGTAGACCTCTCTTATTACGTGGTTTTATTCTTTTACTTAGTCTCCCATGCGCAGCTATTGTTCATTGTCATGTGCAACAAAAGTAGGAACTGGACAAATGGTGAAGAAATACCAAAACAAGTTTTATACTAGGAGAAAATTTTCTGGGATATTTTCTGTTGAACTAAATGGACACCATTGATTATTTAGTAGGAGAAGACAGGCTTTAATTCTTTTTCTCTCAAGAGGACACAACAGTGGCCATGCATACGCTCTTTAAACTCTGAGAGGATTTTGTAAAAGGTAGATATCATCCCGAAAATTTGGAGGCATGTTGGCACTTGGTAGTAGTAAAAAGATATGATTGTGTGTACCTTTGCATTTATCTTCAACTTGCAATGAAGGGGGAAACAGAGTTTGGCTTAGATGGGGCAAGTTAGTGGGAAAAAAGAGTTTGTTTTATATATATTTCAATTTTCATGTGCAATTCTGCATTTCTCATTCCCTCTCCCCCCCCCCGCCCTCCGACTCCTTGTCCCATTTTCCTTTTTAGTTGGGATAACGACGTTTTTGTTGCTGTTGTTGTGGCGAAGTAGTGATAGTTTCATCTTTTGTATTTGCTTTGTCTTATTGATTTTGCTAGTTGGTGAAGCATAATTTGTTTCTTTTATATGGAATTTGCAGGGGGAAAATGGGAAAATGTCTGCCAGTGATCCAAATTCTGCAATTTATGTGACAGACTCTGCAAAAGTCATCAAAAACAAAGTATGTCTTTAAACTTTCTCATCCAGATTTTATTTATTATCAAATTTAGTTTGCAGATACGCAGGGCAACTTATCTTTCCTTCTTGTTTGCATCTGATGCCTAGACAATTGCCTACTATGTGGTGGGGAACACCAATGAGATAGATGAACTAACTGTGATCCATAATTTGAGTTTTTTCTCCTGTAGTAGTGTAGGACACTTAACCAAATCCTGACCATGACTGAGTGATGGATATCATTCATTTGGGTGGGTTTTTGGGGTTCATGAGAATCTGGGTATATGAAGAAGGCAATTTATTTACCTATAAGATTATTTGGAACTTGAAGATTTTATCTTCTTTCTCTTTCTTGGTGTGCTCTTTGCCTTTAGATAAGGTCCTGATGATTGGTTACCTGATTATTTGATGGTGGAGGCTGAGTAATGCATGTGTCTCGTATGAGGGGAACAAGAAAATGGAAAACATCTGTTTGTGAAGGCCGTAGAATTTTTGTGTCTCATGAGGGGAACATTGAAAAAGGGAGAGAATTGATACCCAGTGGTTTTTCTTTCTGTTGCGGGGTGTGGCGGGGCGGTGTTCGGTAGGGAATGATGCAGTTATATGGTTAATTTGGCGCTAGTTTTGTAATTTTAGTTTATTTTAATGGTGGCACATTCATAGAAGATGGAGTTGAGTTAAATTTGTCTTTCAGTTTCAGGATAAGATTAGGAGTATTTTATCCTCGTTATATAAATACATGTTGAATGTATCAGTGATTGAATTTTGGAGTTCAGGTTTTTTTCTCGGTATGAGACAACTGGGATGAAAATGTAATGTGTAGTGAAAAATTTGAACATTTTGCAATGGTAGAGGAACAAGGGGGGATGATGTTGGATTTAAGGAGTGGGTTTTTGAGTGGTAATTACTGCATTTGTATAGCATTCTTTGTTTACAGGTTGCTTTTTCGAATTCAATGAACATAACTTTACATTTTCTCTACAAGGAGAGCAGGGAAAAGGCATCCTTCCCCCTGTCTCCCACCCAAAAAAGGGTGCTCACACCACAGAGGGAACAACAACAATGAAATAGGAATGCTCAAAATATCAGTAATGATTTCTTTGAATATCATTGCTAGTATAGAGGTACACATGACACCCATAAGAAACCTTCAAATAATTAGGGATGAATAACTTTAATTAAGTAATTAAACTATTTGGTTTATCTCAAGAAGAAGCCATGTAACCATATGTGTTTAGATTACAAATAAGAACCTTTTTTGAGACTTTTCTGAGTGACTATACCATGATATGCTGCATATGTTTTGGCCCTTGAAACACTCCCACTGAATTGTGACTGTAGGTTTTGCGGTGCTTTCCTGTATTATAATCTTTCTATTCTTCTTTTATACAATGCAAACCAGTATACTGACTTGGGTTTATGTTTCCATCCTCAGGTAAATAAATATGCATTTTCTGGTGGGCAATATTCCATAGAGGATCACAGGAAATATGGAGCAAATCTAGAGGTATCAGTTTATCATTTACTGCATGGTAGTCCTTCTAATCAGGAAGGTCCAAATATCATCCATGGTGTGATATTGGAAGATTGTATTAGATGCCTAAGCAATTTTGAGTGGAGATTGGAGAGGATGAAATCATGTGGACACATTTAAGCATGTCTGCCTCAGGAGCCCCCTCAGAATTTGAAACACTTCCCTACCTTGATTTGCTTGTCAAAGAGAAAATACATAAATGAATGATAGGCAGGGCCATGAAACCTTGCGGTAGTCACTATTGTTGAATCTTTCTTTCCGACCTGATAAATAGAATGAGGTAGTTCTATACCTTGATGATTCAAAGAATCAAGGTATTGTTCTATACTTCTATGTATATATATAAGTACCATTGTTAACTATGGTGTACAGATGGAGGGCTATCATAACTTGACTAGTTTCTCCGGTATAAAGATTGAAATCAGCTCATCTAAACAGTTATCTATGCTAGAATTCTAATCATCAGATGACTTTAACAACCGAGTTAACTGAATTGTGGGCTTTATCTGCACCAAGAATTGTCATGATAAAGATGTTTTCTGACCTTCTAATGAACTCAATTCAATTAAAGTCTTCCTAACGGCTTCAATGCAAGTTATCTTTGGACTTCCCATTGTCCTACTTGTACTGTTAACTAGCACTCCCCATCACTTGTTACTGATGCATTTACTAGGATTAGTTTCATATTTCTGCATGGTTTGTGCAGTTAAGCCTATGGGCTCCTGCTCCTCCTCTTCCTCTTCTTCTTCTTCTCTCTCTCTCTCTCTCTCTCTCTCTCTCTCTCTCTCTCTCTCTCTCTCTCTCTCTCTCTCACACACACACACACACACAATTTTGGGTGGAATTTTATTTTGATGGGCCGTGTTGAGTTGCTGTAGCTTAGTATACATATTAGTATGGGCAGTGTAGCTTGAAGGCTTTTAGTAGTTTCTGATTTTGTTGCTTGCTCTACATTTTTAAGGCATTGCCTAGGAGGCAAAGCTTTTTGATTCCCTGGGTGATCAATCATGGACCTGGTCAAGGCACCTACATTGAAGAAAACAAGGAAAAAGTGTAAGGCAAAAGTTGTTAATTATTAATTTTTTTTTTTTTGGGGGGGGGGGGTGGAGTGGTGATGGATTGGGAGCATAGGGGGATGCGTAAAAATCGATGGAGGATGCAGCTGTACTGCTGCAACTGCAACGACAATAGCACCAGAGGAAGATGGCATTGGCAACAATGTGAAGGCACTCAATGAGTCTATGATGCAAACTTCCAATCAATGAGGATACTTTGGTAGTAAACTGAGTAGTCCTGGCCTCAACAAGTCATGGCCATCTAAGTACGCCCGGAACTGATTGGTAGTCAACATGAATTAGTAGATTGATGTTGATGTTACTCCACTCCATCTGCTGTTCCTCTTTGACCTAAGGAATTGTAGTCGTATCTCTAATGTCAGATCAATCCAATGGGCTACACAAGGGCCCATAATGAATGTGGTCTCTCAATCTCAAGCAACCTTCCTGCTGCCCTGTGGAATCCCCTTTTGTCCAACATAATCTTCTTCCTCCTTTATGTTTATCATCTATGCTAAAATAAGCCAATTTATATTACTAGAAGCATCAATGGATATGGACAGGATTTTATGTTGAACCTCCCCATGGGTTTCGGGGCCTTCACTTTGCCAACTTTGTAGCAATTCCTAATAGGTTCAAAGGTTGGATCCTTCACAGAATGGAACACCCATGCGTTACATGTGAACAGTTTTGTCACTGCCAGTTAAAGCCTTTGGAACTTATCCTTCAGATTGTTGCTCTATGGCTTGATGGTCTTTGCATTCTGGCAAAGCCTGTTCCCTCACCAGGTTTTCCCTCTCCACCATTCTCCCAAATCAGTCCCTCTATCTAACATCAGCCGAACACACTAAAATGTTCCCCTTCAGTTTCTTATTCCTGCAACGAAGATAGTCCTCTAACAGAGAATATCTGCCTCAACTGTCAAAACTGCTCTGGCTAGACATAACTTTCTCAACATGCCATCTCCTCTCCTCTTTGTCTGATCCAATTTCAGTAAAAAGCTACTTAAAGCATGCATGGATACTCATCATCTGCTTGTTCATCAATTTTTCCCATATTAAATTTCCGGGGTGCAGCATGCTCCTGCAAAAGCTCTTCCTATATTCATCTGCCTCTGGATACAGATTTTTCTGCATTCATAATTCCACCTTGGGAAGAGAAAAATAACTGTTCAGACATTAAAGGATCTTGTCACTTTGGCTTGCTTATAAGCAAGGTGCATTTTTAGCTGGTTGATGTCCCTTTTGAGATAATTCTTCTGCACAGCCTGCAATGAACTTTTTGGATGTCCAGTTCTGATTTATGTATCTCATATATCCAGCTGGGATTCTCCTGCTTAGTAGGTTGATTGCTGGCCATCTATTTTGACAAAAAAAGAAGAAGCTATAATGGTTTTTAAATATTTAAAATCCAGTTCTTTGGTTTTTAAGTATTTAAAATCCAGATGGTTAAGAACATTTCCAAATTATGAGGTTATTTAGTCATTTTTTTCTACGAAGTTCGTTTGAATTGCTCAAAAACACATGCATAAAATAAAATTATCAATGAGTCACTGCTGTACTGTGATTTGAGTATTCAAACAATCTGAAACACCTCTGTTTTACATTAGCTGCTGGGATATTTATTGGGAAATTTTCAGCACGACCCCTGAGTTGTCCCCTAAAACTAATGCCACCCCTTGAGTTATCCAATTTATCACTCAGAGCCCCTGGAGGGTGAAAATATATCAAAGAAACCTCCTGTGGTTAGGAAACCACATATACATGCTGATATAAGCAAGTTAATTATTTCAAAAGGACAAGAATAAACTTGAACAAGAAACCCTAAGCTTGACTTGTTTCTTTGTCTCCCTCTATCATCTGCGACCTCCTCCTCTCCCAATCATAAATCCTCTCAAAGTTTGGGATATGGTTCGTGGATTGTGTGTTTAAACTTAGGATGTGGGGTAGCATTAGAAATGGATAAATAAAAACTAACTGAGACTAACGGTGTTAGTAATAAGGGGTCTAACTGATAAATTGGGTAACTCAGGGAATGCATTAATATTAGGGGGTAACTCCGCCGGGGTGGGGGGTTGACTTTGATGACCAACCCTCAACTTGCCATTGTGTTCCACCAGAACCAACCTAGGAAGAGAGAGAGAGAGAAATATCCCTAACTGTGAATATCCTGGATTTGCTAATCTGGCAGGTTGAGGGCCTTGAGGCTTAGGTGAATCCAACCCCTAGGACTGATCAGTCTACTTTTTGTTGACTTCAGTTGCCTACTGGCTGAAGCTAGTCCAATGAATGATTAAGTTGATGAGGTTTCCCAGCCTGAGCTCCCCTGTATCCTTAGGTTAGGAGCCTTACCTGATATACCAACTGGTTTCCATCAATCAGAGTCAAGGCCAAAATTAATAACATTTAGTTTTATTCTGAATTTTTTCCCCCTGTTCAATCAGAATTTTGGGATTACTATTTAACCTTCTTACCACTTCCAAGGGCCAAAGTATTTGTTCATTTTCTGTATGTTTGTGCATAGAATGTTGGTGTCTGCATTCAATTAACATTGATACCTGCATATTTCTTTTTTGATGTTATTCAGGTAGATATACCAATTAAGTACCTAGGCTTTTTCCTGGATGATGATGCTGAGCTAGAATACATCCGAAAGGTGAGATTGCTACATCCAATCTATCTTGTTCCATGTTGTGGAGAAAGTTTGATACTTTTGCTCTGTTCTATGAACTTAAGACACATTCATGCGTTCTTGCATAGCAGGACATATGACTGGCTTATTTTCTTATTCGAGTGGTATTTCCTTGTCTTTCAGGAATATGCTGCTGGGAGGATGCTAACAGGTGAGGTGAAGAAGCGGCTAATAGAAGTTTTAACTGAATTGGTTGAAAGACATTGTAGGGCACGGGCTTCAGTGACTGATGAGGTAGGGATACCTTTGACCTTTTCCCTTACTGATGTTTAAAATATTTATGGCTAAATCAAGTTCTTTGTGCTTCTAGTGCTATACCACTTGAAGTTTATATAGAAAGTTGGTTTGTGAAACTTGTAGAAGAATGGGTTTGATGGAATTAAAGAATTGTGTAATGTAGTTTCCTTGATGTTTCTGGGGGTTAACATGGCTAGTCAAGAGCTAGGGTGAAATGAAGATGTAATATGGATGAAGAAAAGGTAGGAATGATCCTATTAGAGCTGGTTAGGAGTAGCTCCAACAATTGATAAGGTATGAGAAAGTTGATTTGAGGTGGCACAGTTACATTAAACAGAGGCCTTTCGATGCCCCTTACGGAGAAGTGATTCAATCGAGGTCGGAAGAACTAGAAGAGCTGGGGGGCAGACCTAAGACAACCTTAGGGAATTGGTGAGAAAAGTTGTTTTAGCACCATAAACAATGTATCAAAACCTATCTGGTTACGCTAACACAAAAGAATAAAAGGGAAAAAGGCTGGCATCAACTTGTAAGAATGTTTGCAAGTCTCTTATGCTATATCAGCTGTTCAACCTGATTGAAAAATTATCCTTGGCAAGTGGGGTTTGTCCAGATCTGGAGCAATGGACTGAAATGTCTTATGGCCTTTTTTTTGGGTTGAATCAAACTATTGGTCCTTGATATCTGAGGGGGTGAAAAAAATACAAATTTCCTTTTTTTCATGTCCAAGATTGCCATCCAAATTGATGCCAATGTGCAACTGACACAAATAACAGCTCTGAGATCTGTTTTTCACTGCCTGGGTTTCCTTTGACTCGGTTGCTATTACCAACTATTTTGAGTTTCTATAGATCATTGCCCTCACTGTCCAACTATTTGACTTCTTTAAAGATCACTATCCCCACTATCCTTAACCATTAAATGGAAGTTAAAAAATAGTGTTTGCTTGTTTTGGACCTGGAAGCTACCCTGAAGATGAATGATATGTTCTTTCACATTATTTTTCTGATTTATACTGGGCATCAGGCTTCAAGGTTTAGCACCTAAAAGAGAACACAAATTATAACACTTGACTGCTTTTTTTCCCTTCTATAAATGAAAATACGAAATCATATTTGGTTGTTCATGGTTTATGTTGTCTACTTTTATCTTTGTAATTGAATCTGTAATTAACTTCTTTCTGCCCTTATTTTCTGCTTACTTTTCCAGATGGTGGATGTGTTCATGTCTATTCGACCGCTTCCCAATATGTTTGATTAGGCCAAATGATGGATCCTCCAAGACTCATTTAACAGCATGTCTGGTTTTGTAGAATTAATTTGAACAATGGTTTGTGAATACATGGATTTGAAATCAATTGCTAATGTTACCATTTGAGTAACAGGATACAACTTGGTCTCTAGCCACTTGCAAGAGCAAACATAAGAACACACATCCCGGTTGCAAATTGCAGCTGAGGGTAGTGTTTCTTTTCTGATTTGAACGGACAACCTATGCTGGTTCAGAAATATTTACGAAAAAAGGCAATTTATCAGAACAACACTTAGTTATAATTATAAGAATCTTACAGCAAAAAAAGGCTTGTTTTCAACTTTTAGACCAAATTCTAACGACTCAGGACTGGAAGTTAACATTATAGGTACAAATCTATAGTCCTAGAGTCCCTAGGGTTTTATTTGATGTTGCCAATAAGCTGGCTGAGTTCATCGGAACTGTTATTTGTACTTTTCTTTAGTGAAAGTTTCAAAATCCATGACATGTGTGATTAGAGTAAGCTTAATAATATAAAGTGATCTCACTGAAAAAAAATTTGGTAGAACACAAATCTGTTAGATCAAAAGAGCTGTTATAAGCTGAAGCATCTGCATTATATAATTGCATTAGCCAAAGGGTTGGTTAACGGCCAATCCATTGGCAGCTCTTGTAACATATAGAAAAATATGTGACTCAAAATTTGCTTTAAGCCTGTAAATATCATCGGCAAATAACTAAAATTTCGAAGTGATTTTACTGAATTTTAGTCTTCATATGGGATCATTTGTGTATGTGGAAATCCCCTTTCTAATAAAGCAAAATGAAGAAATAAATAGGACAACTAGATGAACGAATGCCACTTTAGTCACCTTGGCTGATGGGACCTACGGATTATTGGATTATTAATTAGGGCTGCAACTTGGCCCTAAATATTCTAATCTAAGCCCATTATTGCCTTAACTCAAATTTTGGGCCAAGGATTATTATCCGACCCTAAACCCTACAAGGTCAAGCCAAGCATATTCCTACCCTAATTGTCCTTGATTGGACAGGGTCGGGACGGGTTGGCCCTGACGTTATCCCTGTCCCTGATTGGCCTAATTGGCCTTGTCCCTAACCTTGATTGGTTTTATAATTGGCCCTGTCCCTAACCCTGATTGGCCTTATAATTGGTGTTGTCTCCGGCTCTAATTGGCCATATTCTTGACAAAGTATGTTTTCATTCACAATTGTTCGATAAATTAATATCCCTATTCATCCCAAAAAAAAAAAAAAATCCTATTCAAAACCGTATTAACAAGTAAATCAACGGACGGGTTAATGAGTGGTAAAGATTCATACTTCTCAGTGGAGAGGTCTTGGGTTCGACCCTTGCGGACGGGACCAAAATTAGGGTAAGGATCAGGGTCAAAATTAGGGTAAGGAACAGGGCCAAAATCTTGAGCCCAATCCCTAATCGGGCTCAACTAGGGCCAAACTTTGCACCCCTTTAATTAAATTTTATGTAATTATACAATTATATAAATAACAAGTACTATAAAAGCAAATATATTTACACCCATTTTGTTTTCAAACAATTATGATTACATCCCTGAAATTTCGTCTAATACAAACATCATCATGTTTATGGGTGATTTAAATATACACTAGCATAAAAGTTGTAATCTAATTTTTTTAAAAAAATAATCAATAACATGGGTGATTATAAGGCATCTACTATTATTGGGGTGAAACTAATAACACCCACTATTATGCCATAAATTAAATGGCACCCACTTGAAAATTTACGAGTTACCCACAATTAAGTTTTGTTGTTACATGTTAGGTAAAATCATATAAATGCCCCTTACCCTTATTTAAGTTATTTAAAATTTAAAATTAAAATTACCCAAATACTCTATGGGTAGTAAAACTATCCAAATACCTATTCTTCTTATCCCTTGCCGAAAACTGCCCACTATTGCTGCAAACCACCTCACCCCTCTTCGTGTACCACTACCCCCCTCTAACGCCAATGTTGTTGATTACGGCATCAATCTGGCCTTATTATAATAATAATAATAATAATAATAATAATAATAATAATAATAATAATAATAATAATAATAATAATAATAATAATAATAATAATAATAATAATAATATTATTATTATTATTATTATTATTATTATTATTATTATTATTATTATTATTATTATTATTATTATATATATTTTTTTGCAGAAGGTTAATATTGGAAATTTTAATAATATAGTATACAAACTCATCATTTATCCTTGTTATTTTAATAGTAAAAGTATGGTTATTATATAATTTCAAATAGGAGTGTCAATGGTTCGGGTTGGGCCGGTTTCGGGCTGAAAAGCACTCAGCCCAAACACAGCCCATTAAGAAAATAACGGTTTCGGGCCGGTGCGGTTTGGGTTCGGGCTGACTAACGGTTTGGGCTAACGGTTTAGAATTGTGTTTACTAACGGTTTGAGTATGGTTTTATTAGTTGTATGTTTTGAGTATTTTGTTGATATGTGAAATTTATTAAGAGTATGTGAACACATATGAGCATTAAGTTATCTCCAAGTCTTTTGTGTTAGGTGTTCAAAATCAAAAACTTTTTTTCTACAAAGATTAAAATTTAAAGAACTAATATACAAAAGAAAGCTGGCATCTTGATGAATTTTAGTGGGATTAGCTTATTTTCCTCCTCCTTCTTGACACTAGTAAAAATGGATCAAAATAAAGCATTAAAAGATTTTCAAATGATAATACACTTGCTAAATATTTACTAAACCCATCTTCCAAATGGCGAAAGCTTTGACAAGCTTGATGTTTGCATATTCCAAAGCAAAACAATTAAGGAAAACAATAGATACTTGGGGTTTTTTTGTCATTTACATTTAAATTTATTTTATTTTATTTCTTTATAACGGGTTTAACGGGTTGGTTTGGGTTCGGGCTAGTTTCGGGCCAAACGGTTTGGGCTAACGGGCCACACATGGGCTGGCCTGGCCCAGCCCGAACTATTGCGGACTGAGGTTGTTCAGCCCAAACACAGCCCATTAAGCTTCGGTTTGGGCCGGTTCGGGCTATAGCGGGCTGGTTCGGTCTGATTTTAACGATTCGAGTTAGGTTTTAACACCCCCAATTTCAAACATAAAGGATGTAAATATAATAAGTTTCAGGGTTATAAACATAATTGTTTGCAAAGATAGGAGATACAAAAATTATGAAGTGATTTTATGATTTTAGTCTTCATGCAGAACCACTTGTGCATGCGAGTGATAATAAAGCTCTAGCACAAAAATAACCAAAATTTAATTTCTGCCGTGATCTATATGGATTTTCCACTTAATTTAATATAAAAAAACAATTTCAAAATATAGAAAACGGATGCCAATTTAGTCACGTTGGCCAATGAGACACAACAATATAATATTTGGATTTTTTTATTTTGGTCGTTAATATTTGGATTTTTCAGTTAAGATAAAGAAAGAATCGTGTTTCCAACGTTTAAATATAGAAAGTAGGAGTTCGATCCATTCGCGGATTCGGTATGGTTTTCATGAGGATGGGACCCACCAGCTAATATGAAAAACTTCTAACAGATTCGGAATCGACGGCCCACGCAAAGATTCTAGTTGAAACTCAATCCCTTGAAATGGAATCTAATGAATATACCGAAAAGAATTCAAATTGAGTCCGCGAGAAATTGAAAGAGTTGGTTTAAAATATGACCGTTATGGGTCGCGCGTGAATGTTCGAGAGAAGATGAAAAGCAGGTTTCCAATTCCCATCACCATTCGAAATTCAAGTTTCCAATTCTGATTACCATTCGAACTCATACTTCGATCAGTTATATATACAATACTTGACGAACCTTCCCTCCTCAGCATTCGTTTTCTGCATTCGATCTTCTGTTTTCTTTTCTGCGGAAGTGACTCGACGAGCCTCTCCCTCTGTTTCACGTTTTCTCTGTTTTTGTTTCTGCAAAAGATGTCAACGAAGAGAGGAATAGGAAATGGAGAACTGAAGGAGGAGGATCCGCTGCTGGAGCTTAAGCTCTCCACTGAACCAAAAAGGCCTGATCCATGGGTTGTTAAGAAAAGGCTCACGAAAAGTGATTTGGGTCTTCTGAGTAGACTTATACTGCCTAGCGCTCAAGTGGTGAAGCATGTCCTCCCATCTCTGAGTCACGAGCAACTCGAGAAGATGTCAGGAAGTGGCGGCTTAGAACTGAACGTGCTTGACTCGGATACAGGGACAAACCATTCCTTGAGCTTCAAAAAATGGCGGAGTAGCGGCTCTTATAAGCTTGGCCTGAACTGGGTTTCTGAATTTGTGAATAGAAGACAACTTCTGAAGGGGGATGAAATTGGGATGTTTTGGGACAATTCTGTCGGAGGATTCTGTTTCTCGGTCACAGGGAGAGCCGCCCCTCCTCTTCCTCTTCCTCTTCCTCTTCCTCTTCCTCTTCCTAGTCGCTGTGAGTGCGCACATCACTGCCTGTGCCTGCGCCTGTGTCAGCCTATGCCTATGCCTATGCCGCAAGACATGATCATGTGATTCATACATATCCAAGAAATCTTGGATATTTTGATTTTTGGCTTAGGTTAGGTTATTCAATGTGTATACAATGTTTTGTAAGAAGGGTGTTCAATAATTCTAGTAGGGTTTAGCAAGAATAGAACTCCAGTCTTCTGTAATGATCAATTGCTGTTCTCAAGATTTGTTCAGTTCAAATTGAATTGAGATCACTGTGATTATAGAAGCTTAGTTTTTTCAGAGTTCGATTGATATTCCTAGTATGCTAATTAAAACAAAGATTTCAATGTCAATCACACTGAAACTTCCCTGGGTATCTCTCGAGATTCTTCAAACAAACGCTCTTCTTCCTGCTCAAACAGCTGCTCCACTTTGGCCTGAAACCCATCAAAGGAAACTGTTTATTCGCTTTCCATTCCCTACAAATCGGGGTTTTGCTCATTGTTTCTCTTAACTGGAAATTTCTTCTCCTTCATTCTGGTTTGCTTTTTCTTAAACTTCATTGAAGTTTCTCTACGTTTGCGTCTCTTGATACTTTAAACGTCCTTTCAGCCAGCTTTCTTCTGCCCCTCTTAAGTTATTCTCTCCATCTTCTTTTTTGGGTCTCACTATATTTTCCTCTTTCCATCGTTTTTGGTTTCTCTGTTATTTGCTAATTAGCTTTCTGGAAAATCTGACTACTCGTTCCAAGATCAAAACTAGCTTACTAAGAGTGAAATTTTTAAGCAATTGTTAAAAAGCTGTTTGGGAAGGGATGAAATGATGCTCCAACAAACTGAAGAAAATTGTTTGTGTCGTACCTGGCCGCTAATGTTTGGTTGTTCATGGTTTATGTTGTCTACTTTTATCTTTGAAATTGAATCTGTAATTAACTTCTTTCTGCCCTTATTTTCTACTTACTCTGATTCTCAAGTTGGAATTGGTCTCGAATGCACTTGGGTTTTTCCTTTAAAATGATTCTAGTCAGTAAAGCAATTGAAAAATTGTGGAGTTTTATCTCTTATGGTTGCTGCATCCGTAAGATCTTTGAATCAAATAATTGCAATTATCAAAGTTTTGGGTTTCCATTTTCTAGGATTGCGGTTGAATATGAGGTTTTAAACCTTGTACAAATACGAGATATAGTATCGTGAAGAAAATCAATTTGTATTTTCTCATGTTGGAATGTGAAAGCAAATGCAACTAGGCAGCATTAGTTTTTCACCCTAAAATTTTAAAAAGAACAACAAATCTAAGATGAGACCTTCTAAATACCTTTAGAAACTAACACATGGGTTGCTGGATTTTGGGCTGAGACTTAATTATTTGAACAAAAACATACATAAAAGTCAATGTAGGGTTAGTAGAGTGGTAATATCCATACTTCTCAGTGGAGGGGTCATGCGTACGATCCTTGCGAACGACAAAGCTCCCTCTGAGGATGTAATTAAGGTGCACGTAAGCTGGCTTGGATGAACCTCAGACACCACCAAAAAAAAAAAGAAGAAAAAAGGCATAAAAGTCAATCAATTTCTAGGCAGAATTGGCTTTATAGGAAACTACTTCGAAAAATGTTGTTTTTTTGGGTAAAAGATGTGATTATAATAATTATAATAATAAAAAATCACAATCAATAGCTTATGTGATTGTGAGCATCTTTTTTTATTTTTTTTTTTTTTTTTTTTTTTTCTTCTTTTGGTTGAAAGCATAGACATATTATTGAGCTAAAACAAAACCACGAGGAAGTTTACAACAAAAAGAGTCAAAAAGCAAAATCCAATAAAAGAAGGGGGAGGGAACGGTGGTACACAAACCAATCCTGAGTCTTTGTTGCTGTTTTGGCAAGTACGCCTGCTGCAAAATTGGCTTCTCAGCCTTCTCTATGCACATGAGAAAATGAACATTTTGTGAAGGAATGAACCAATTGGAGAATATCAGTGACGAGATGAGATATCTTCCAGTCATAGAACAAGATTCCATCGAAACTTGCGAAATTTCCACCGAAATTTCCCATTTTGGAAAATGCGAAACGAAACTCATGAGAACCGAAATAAAGTCCTCAGTTTCTATCGAAACTTTCGAAATTTCGTCGAAACTTGTCGAAACCTCGAAACCTATCGAAACTTGTCGAAACTTGGTTCTACCCAGTTGGACCAGCTGGTTCATGAGGAAAATAATTCCCAAATTTCGTGGGATAATTGGGAAATTTCGGGGAAACTTGGGAAATTTCGTGGAAAACTAGAAAATTTCGTGGAAACTTGGGAAATTTTGTGAAAACCTGGGAAATTTTGTGGAAACTTGGGACTTTTTTCCTGTAAATTTTGTAGCTTCCCAAATTTTCAATTTTTTTTGCTTATTTCATGTTTCCCCAAATACCCACGACAAATACCCCTTCCATCAGGACTTCTCTATCCAAAGTGCGTATTCCCTCAGGTTGGTTATCTACTTCTTTTAAGCATATTGATGACCAGACTCATAAAGTTACAGTTGTCGATTAATTTGACAACCATAGGCATAAAATGTCATGGGATGTCTATGTTCGTTGGTTGGAGGAGAGGATGTTACAGGCATAGTACTACTCAGCTCATAGGATGAATCCACTATTGGCACTTCTCTTAACACTAAGTTGTATTTTCCTTTTATTGTCAATTATTTTGAAGTTATAAATTATATATTGAATGTTATGTGCTTAAGTAGTTAAGTTTATAATGTATTTTTGGACAACTCTACATTGATGTTATGTACATTGAATGACATATCTACATTGATTTTTTTAGCAAAATACAACAAATGCATTCTTTATACTCTAATTAGCTTAAATACAGGATCCCACCCCAAAATACTCTCTAAAACCTGTCGAAACTTGATGTCGAAACTTGTACGGAAAAGTCTTCGGTTTCCTCGAAATTTCTCAAGTTTCCACCTAAGTTTCCCATTTTCACCCGGTCGAAACTTGAGTTTCCCTCGAATTT